>NC_091750.1:73747261-73789761 GCF_043380555.1 Nothobranchius furzeri | reverse complement strand
CGCCGTGTCCAGGATCTTCTGCAGCACTATCAGACCTGAGAACGGCCAAAACAAACTCATCAGTGTGAGTGGCGGTGCATCTCAGGGCTCAGCCATCGGCACCACTAGTTGGCAGGTCATTCAAACCACCTGAGAAGACATTCAGCTACAATCCCACTGACAACCACAGGTATGGAAATTTCACCAGAGCCGTGCAGAGACCTTTGAAGGGGCGGGTGCTCAAAGTTAAAAAAGGGACACATAGAGCAACGTTTTTTAACAGATTCACGATCCAACAAGTTAAAAATTTCAGATAATGAGACCCTTGGTTTCAAACAACATAATGTAAACTAGGAAAAATATGTCATTAAATAAGGTAACATTATTTCATAAACAATTGTTTTAGTTTTGAAAGCTGACTTATGTTACAACCATAGTTTTGCCCCGATCTGAATCCAAGTTGTTTGATTTTTGATTTTCTTCCAATACTGAGTCCTGTTCTGATACCAGGTGGTGATGCAATGCATTAAAAAATAAGTAAAAAATGGAGTAAGTCCCATAGAGCTCTGGGAGTTGACGTCACTTCTCCCAGCATGCAACAGTCAGACAACTCAATCAAACGGGAAATATGGTAGATTCCTGTTGTGCCCCAGGATGCAAAACAGACGCGGACAACATAAGGAAAAGTGCTAAATGTTTGTAACTCTGCTCCTTTTTTCAGAACAACCTAATTTATTCCCAAAATGCTGTTTCCCATTCCAACTTTTTAACACAACACTGAGCTTGCTTTGAAACTAGGCAATGAGACATTTTTAAAAGAGGGCACCCCGATGACATCACCTGGTTTCAGATCTGACATCCTTGAGCGTCTGGTAGAAGCAATGTTTTCTTACACTGCTTACCCTGATGATGCCCAAAGAAGTGCTGTAGCACAGGCACTATTTCAATGACTAAGAAAAAAAAAGTTGAAAGTGGACTATTTACAGTTTCACTGTATTTATCATTATTTACTCTTTACATTTTAAAAACTAATTGTTTCAGTATTGAAAAGTTGAATTAAATCTAAATAATTTCAATTTTTGGTTTATTTTTTAGAAAAACATCAAAGAAAGGTTTCAGTTCAGATAAAATAATGAAATTATGAATTTTTCCATAGTCCAAATAGTATAACAAACTTTAAAAATTTGTATGGGAAATGTTGCCTTAATTATTTTAGAGTAATTTTAAACTCAGGTTTTAGTGTAGAAAAAAGGTGAAATTATTAAGTTGTACCTACTCAAAATACTAGTTAGTTGACCAAACTCAAAAAAATTGTTTGGAAAATCTTGACTTAATGTTTTGGAGTAATTTGAAAGACACAAGTTTTAGGGTACAAAAAAGGTGAAGTTAAAGTTTGACCTAGTCATATTGCTGGTTAGTTGACCAAACTTACAAAATTTGTTTGTAAAATGTTGCCTTTTTTTTTGAGTAATTTGAAAGAAACAGTATTAACAGTGCAGTGTCTGGTTTGTATTTAGTATTTATGTTTATCAAAGTCTGTAAAAATGCAGCTTGAATGAAAAAAAAATTGAACTCTTTACATTTATTACTAAATAGGAACCTCAAAAGGACTTGGTCAAACTATTTCAAATGAACAGTTTAAACTCAGTGTAAACTTTTTCTATTTTCTAAATTTCTGACTGCAGCCCTGTCTGTGACCACAGGTCTATGCTCTGGTTCAGAGAATGGCATAAAGTAAAATAAATATCACACATCACAACTGCATGAAAATTTCCACCAGCATTATAGTTATTGATAAGCCAGATAAAAAGTAATAATAAAAGGTGAAATCCAAACATTTCATGACAAAAAGTCAACTAATAAAATTCTGCACAGATATAAAATTTTATTTTCAGCTAAATAAATTTTTATTGTAAGTATAAATAATGCTGGAATGAAGCTGAATCTTACATTTAGTAAATAGCTGATAAATCAAGTTTGACAGAAATCAGTCCCTCATGTCACCAGGAACTTCTGGGACACCGTGTTGTTCTCTGCTCTCCCGTCGCGGTTCGCTCCATTTCCTGTGATTCTGAGAAGCTGGTTTCCCTTTAATAGCGAATTTCTGAGTAGCATGAATGGCATCATGTTCGTTTTATGTGCTTTTTGAAACCGTTGGAATTATTTTAATTCGATTAGCCTTTCAGAAGTTATCACGCGGAGAATCTCTCGTGTCCTCTTTTCTGTCTCAGACATGCTGATTCTGCTCAATCCGCACTAACCATGGACTCAAATGTTAATGTAAACAAAAGCTCTGATATTAAAATCCATCCAGCTGACGCGATGCAGGCAGAATAAAAAACTCACAGCTAGATGAGCGCAGACTCCTGCCGAAAAGCGAAACACCGGTTTCAGTCGTGTCCATGGTGACAGGTTTAGAGCGACAGCAGAGCTAATCAGTGAGCTTGTGGGTGGGTCTAAGGGTTCAGCTTGAGGAGGCCGCCTCCACATGGTCCTAGTGCCTGACCTGTATCCAAGTATGACAGTTTTGGACAGTAAAATCTGATGGAAGACCAAAAAAAGGGCAGAAAAAGTCGCCCATGTGGGACCTTTATCACCTCATCCTCAACTTCTGCAACGCTGCCTCGTTTGGTGTAGGTAAGGCCGTAGCTCGACTGCAGCTAGACTCTTGGACGGCAACATAAGCTTTGGACATGTGACACCACTCTAGGCTGCTCTCCATTGGTTTCCTGTAGATTTTAGAGTTGGTTGAAACTTCCTTTAACGGTGTTGAAGGCGCTGAATGGACTGCTCCAGCCTCTCTGACGGATAGTTGCAGCCATAAGCTCCGGCTCGGACACCATTTTGAGAACCAGCTGCTGCTCCTGGCCCCCATGGCTCGGCTCAAGTGAAGAAGGGACAGGGTGTTCTCTGGACCGACACCGTGGAGCGCTCTGCCCAACATTGATGATCCAGTCAGGATCTGGAGCAGCAGGTCAGGGTGAACTACAGAGGTCTAGAAGGACCAACGCTGGTGATGTGGACCATCTACAAAGGTCATGTACTAATGACTTCAATTCCATTTTAGGTTCTTTTTTAAACACAGGAAAGGTTTCTCTTTACCTCGCTGACGTGCGTTTCGTTTGCCGACTGCAAAACATCCTCAGAGCTGACGCTGATGGTGCCTTCACTTTCTACTCCGTTTATCTGCGAGCAGCAGAGGACGTTGTCGCCCCCTGCTGCCCGATCTCCCCTCTCTCGCAGACACTAAAAATCAATGAACCCTGGTGATCTGATTACAGGAAAATAACTCAGACCTGAACCACTTTCATTATTCACAGATGAGAAAAAGCCTCTTTTGTTTAAGTTAAAATCTTCTGTTTGTTTTCTGCGGATGAAACAAGAATCTGAATCTTTGTATTTTACTGGACTCTCCATCTGTGTAGCTGCTGGTGGATCTCGCTGATCCGTTCCTGGTTTGTTCGCAGGAATTACTCCTCACCTGGGAGGCCGAGGAGGATCAGGCGGAGTCTCTAACAGGTTCTCTTCTAAGAGTCTGACTCGTGATTTCTGCTAAGTGCCTCGGTCCAGACTCAACCCTGGAGGATGTGTTACAGCCTGAGATTTGTGTGTGTGTGTGTGTGTGTGTGTGTGTGTGTGTGTAAATAACACATGATGACAAATTGTCTCAGAGGATTTTGCTCTTCTCTTTATATTCCAGACGTTTGTGTGCTTTTACTCACCAGATCCATAATTTAAAGTGTGTGTGTGACCTCACACACACACACACACACACACACACACACACACACACACACACACACACACACACACATTCATACTGGATCTGACAGTTCAGTGGCGTAGCCAGATCTTTTAAACTGGGGTGGCACCAATGATCATGCTTTATCTTTTTTACCCCAAGCGTTTTGTGGACAAGTCTATTTAAAGGAAATTCAGTGGGATGCCCAATCAGATTCCAAGGGTGGCATGTGCTACCCCAGGCCACCCCCTAGACACACCCCTGTGACAGTTAATTATAACGAAGAAGGTTTAGTTAGACCCCCCGCTGAGCGAGAACCCCCAGCGTCAGCCACACACACACACACACACACACACACACACACACACACACACAGAGAGAGAGAGAGAGAGAAACAAAGAAACACTAAAACATTCATTAGTTTTGTTCTCCAGAGGAAACAGAAATCAGAGGTCCGTGGTTTCTGCTCTCTGCTGCTGAATCTGTTTCTGGTTCTTTAGTCAGAAAGCTGGTTTGCCGTCCTGCTGAACAACCACAGGAGAGCTGACGCCTTGCTCAAAGGCACCTCCCATTCAGTCACATAGTGAAGAACATGTGAAAGCTTTTCCAGGCCTCTGGGTGCTTTAAAACAGGAAGATGGGGTAAATAAGTGATGAGGTCATCGTCAGACTTTGAAGGTGCAGTACCCACCTCGCCCATCTACTGAGGGGGCGCCATAAGTTCATTGAGCAAAGATGACCATGAGTTGAACCAATAGTAGAGGAAGAAAGAGCAACAGACTCTTGGGGGAGAAAATGAGGAGGCTAGTTGTATAATCTGATTAATTAATATGTCAACAATAACGAGGTTTTCAAACTCAAACAGGCGTTCAGTGAGCTACAAACACAAGAGCATACACAACTCACCTTTGTGCAGACAGGAAGTCTGAGATCACCAGTTAGAGCAAGAGCTAGTCTAATTCATGTTATCCTCCCATAGATAAAGCTTCTGGTCTTCCAGAAGGTAGAAAAACACCAAAGGACTCATAAGTAAATGTCAGAGTACTTAAAGCCATCCTGGCCTCCAGGTTCTGGACAATCAGCCTTTTCTACTTCCTGTTTTGTTCAGATTTTGGTTTCTGATTCAGGAGAATCTCCATAGTTACAGGTGACGATGTTCGACCACCTGAAGAATAACAATCCACGCTGGCTGGAGTGAATACAGACGAGGCAGAAGAAGAAGAGAAACAGGATGTTTGGAGGAAATTACAACCGTACAGTTTGGGCCGAGGACAGCATTTTACAGGTCTATTTCCCATGGTAACAGGATGGAGCAGCAATTATGAGAAGAGTCAGAGTCGATACGTTTTTTGTGAGTTAAAGGTCAGAGTGGGATGACAGGATCTCACACACACACACACACACACACACACACACACACACACACACACACACACACACACACACACACACACACACACACGGGACTCACCTGAGTCAGAGCTGTACATGTAGACAAAGCGGGTCCAGTAGAAGTGGTCCAGCAGGGCCATGAGGGGCTCCTGCAGCTGGGGCCGCAGCTGCAGCACAAACTGGTTATTGGTCTGAACGGGGAAGGACGGCGTGACGAAGCACACATGTAGAGAGCTGCAGAAGGACATCAGCATGTTGACCGTGCGCCGGTCGTACAGACCCATGATTGCGTACACGCCCTTAGAGAACTGGGAGCAAACTGGGAAGAGAGCCGGAGAGGACCCGGATCAGAACAACGGACAGACACTCATCTCAGGAACAGAAATGAGATCATGTTTAACTTAATGAGGAGCGAACAAAATCAGCAGTCATCACTCAACAACGTCTTTATTTGTGCATTCATTAGAATAATCTGGTTTATTTGATAGAATATCCTCATCATCACATTTATTTCTAAAGCACTTCCCTACACACCAATCAAAGTACAAACATTTAAAGGGCTCATGTAAACTCCACGTTCAGAGTTTTTTCTTCATGGCTGCATTTTCCTGTTTCAGCTGAAAAATGTTGTTTTATTTTGAAAAGCTTGCAGGAGCCTTGATGGAAACTGAGTGCATCACCAGACCCTGCTCCCCCTGAAGCTGGCCTCTGATCTGGAACCCGCCTCCCCTGGAAGTAAACGACTCATGCCCACCTTCTCAGAGTTGCAGTATTTGAGCAGCTGATCTGATGCTGTAGTGACCTTCGTGTCACAGATGACTTCTTTAATCCTTCACCGCTACTAGAGCGGATATTCTGTCTAACTACTGTTGCATTGGGGACAAAACGCTACCATAAAAACCAGGAGTCTTTTTCTTAAAGATGTCGGGGGACTTTGGGTTGACCTCTCAAGTCTCTGGTGCTGAGGTCACTGAGGTGGTTAAAAAGCTCCTCTGTGGCAAGGCTCCAGGGGTGGATGAAATCCTCCCGGAGTTCCTTAAGGCTCTGGATGTTGTGGGGCTGTGTTGGCTGATGCGGCTCTGCAATATCGCGTGGACATCGGGGGCAGTCCCATTGGACTGGCAGACCGGGGTGGTGGTCCCCTTATTTAAAAAGGGGGACCGCAGGGTGTGTTCCAACTATAGGGGGATCACACTCCTGAGCCTTCCTGGTAAGGTCTATTCAGGGGTTCTGGAGAGGAGGGTCCGTCAGATTGTTGAACCTCAGATTCAAGAGGAGCAATGTGGTTTTCGTCCTGGCCGTGGAACACCGGAACAGCTCTATAACCTTAGGGGGATCCTGGAGGGTGCGTGGGAATTTGCCCAACCAGTCTACATGTGTTTTGTGGATTTGGAGAAGGCGTTTGACCGCGTCCCTCGGGGGGCCCTGTAGGGGGTACTCCGGGAGTATGGGGTACCAGGCCCTCTGATCCGGGCTGTTAGGTCCCTGTATGACCGGTGTCAGAGCTTGGTCCGCATTGCCGGCAGTAAGTCGGGCTCGTTCCCAGTGAGAGTTAGACTCCGCCAAGGCTGCCCTTTGTCACCGATTCTGTTCATAACCTTCATGGACAGGATTTCTAGGTGCAGCCAAGGTGTGGAGGGCATCCGTTTTGGTGGCCTGAGGATCAGGTCTCTGCTTTTTGCAGATGATGTGGTCCTGTTGGCTTCATCAGAACGTGATCTTCAGCTTTCGCTGGAGCGGTTCGCAGCCGAGTGTGAATCAGCTGGGATGAGAATCAGCTCCTCTAAATCTGAGACCATGCTCTTGATTCGGAAAAGGGTAGAACGCCTTCTCCGGGTCAGGGATGAGGTCCTGCCCCAAGTGGAGGAGTTTAAGTATCTCGGGGTCTTGTTCACGAGTGAGGGAAAACTGGAGCGTGAGATCGATAGACGGATTGGTGCTGCATCTGCAGTGATGCGGGCGTTGTACCGGTCTGTCGTGGTGAAGCGAGAACTGAGTCAGAAGGCGAAGCTCTCGATTTACCGGTCGATCTACGTTCCTACCCTCACCTATGGTCATGAGCTTTGGGTAGTGACCAAAAGAACGAGATTGCGGATACAAGCGGCCGAAATGAGTTTTCTCCGAAGAGTGAGCTTGGTCATTCAGGAGGGGCTTGGAGTAGACCCGCTGCTCCTCCACATCGAGAGGAGCCAGTTGAGGTGGCTCGGGCATCTGGTCAGGATGCCTCCTGGACGCCTCCCTGGTGAGGTTTTCTGGGCACGTCCAACCGGGAGGAGACCTAAAGGGAGACCCAGGACACGGTGGAGGGACTATGTCTCTCACCTGGCCAGGGAACGCCTTGCGATTCCCCCGGAGGAGCTGGCCCAAGTGGCTGGGGAGAGGGAAGTCAGGGCTTCTCGCCTTAGGCTACTGCCCCTGTGACCCGACTCCAGAAAAGCGGATGAAAATGGATGGATGGATTATTATCATATACTGTGTCCACCGTTGCTCTCATAGGTAAAGTTTTCTGTTCACCTGTAGATGGCAACGACAACCAGAGATGATTAAAGCAACTTTTATCCATTTATCACTAAATAATGTGTAAAATTAGCAGGATTATAACAAGATCATTTTAAAATCTATTGTTTGCTTCTGGACCAGTTGACCGGCTGTTTGAGCCGCGGTAAAACCGAGTGTGATGTGAAGCTGTAGACTCGCTGTAGATATAAAGCAGTATTAGGAACTTCTGTGGAATACTGTCTCCAGGTTTTCCTGGTTTTTCCAGAGTTTGATGGACAAATTATTTATTTATTGATCCATGTTAATCTGCATCCTTTTCTCTCTTATTCTAAACAGACTCATGTTGCAGATTTCAGGGTTAAAATCTGCGGTAATCTGTTTCCGAGTTTACAAGGCTATAATCCCAGCAGCAAACGCCGTTCAGCCATGAGAAGGTGGCGTGTCCTTATCGTCACGATAAACAGATGTTGGTTTCTGCTGCAGATTTATCTGCAGCTGTGTCGCTGATGATGTGCAGCTCCTGCTTGCTCACAGAAGGCTTCCTCACAGTAAATCCTCTTCCTCACAATGGCTATAATCAAATTACTCTTCATGCAGAGCTCCTTCAGAGCCAGGGATTAACTCAAAAGACAAAATAATGCTCACAGCTGAGTCACCCTCTCACTCTGATTTTACACTCCTTTTTGTTTCAGACTGAGTGGAAATGCGTTTGCAGCACAAGAAGCATCCTCTTGTTTTCAAAAGGATCCAGAACATCTGTCCACAACTGGCCCGATAGCTGTCAATCAAACAGACCCTCATTTAAATTGTAATGCTTCCATGACATAAACTCTAAAACCCTGAAGGTCAAAACAATCACAGCGTTTCTGTCAGTCCTCCCTTCAAAGTAAAAGCAGACGTCTGTGATGGTGTCTGCAAAAGTCATCTTTCATGGAAATACTCCAGATGTTGATGTTTCTTTACCAGAAACCTCCTGATGTGCCTTTAATCTGCACACAGAAAACCTTTTCAACATTTATTCAGATTAAACATCAACATGACTTTTAAAGTGTTTGATCTCAATTTATTGGATTTGTTCTGACCTTTTCTTGTTTTAGCCGACTCGGGTCACTTCCTGTCAAAGCTGCAGGGAGCTGTGAGTTGTTGGGACTCATCCTTAATGACTCGTAATAAGGTCAGGTCCTTTAAAAAAGCCACGTCCATCTGGACTGACCCAAAACGTCCCCTGAAGGCGAGTTTGTTCTGCTCCAGTCAAACCACAGCAGCTCTCTGACATGATGAAGAAGCGATCGGATCAAAACAAACTCATAAACAGAGTCTGAGTGTGAGATCTTCTTTCATGACATAGAAATTGTCCACCAGCAGATGTTTCTGTTGTGAAGGCAACCCAATTCAACAAGGCCACCAAGTCAACTTTAGAGAAACGGACCCACACCCTGGTTGCCATAGATACGGTCACCCCATCACACATGGCTAACAAATGTTGCAAAGGTTTTATGATTTTACGTGAACTAGCACCGAAGCATTGCAGATGCCTTGACGTGTCAATAAATAGGCATAAATATGGAGCTTTTCTTCACCCGTGTGTTTCCACTACAGGAAACTGGGCCAAACTGTATCTTCATTGGTAAATAAAAAAGATTTTATTCTATTTCCAGGAGCCAACAGGTTGTGTCTTTAGAGGCAGAATCGTGTTTTCAGGGGATTATTTGGGCCATTTTTAAAGAGCAGATAACACCTCACGTAACTTTATTTTCTGATAACCTGTGCAGATGAGTGTCTAATGGTGCTGTACACACGTGTAATCATTAGTGTGGCAGTTTAGTGCAACTTACTTTAAGTATAATATTTCAGCCCAAAACCATAATTCTATCTCCATCTTCAGGTTAAAACTCTGCTCCACATTCATGTAGAACCAACTGTGGCTGATGGCTAAGCTGAAAAACGTGATGTCAGCAGATTACTACGTGGCTGCACCGCCCTGGTCTCCAGGTGAGGCAGCCGCATCTCCACCTGGCTCAGCCACTCACCTGCCGACATGACACGATGGCACTCTGAGCCACTCACCTCCTGGAAGAAAAATGCCCGCCTCCCCTTTTCACCTAATGATCGCGTTTGACAGGAAATCCTCCAGAATGCTGCAGAATCTGTCTGCTCTTGTTATGGAAATTTTATATTTCATTACATTAGACCTATTAACAAATCTATTAACTGAATGTCCTGAAAGCCCACACACACACACACACACACACACACACACACACACACACACACACACACACACACATTCTTGTCCTCCCATACATACATACCGTAAATCCTCTAATATTGGCCTGTATTTAATTAACTGCCGGGCATCACATTTTGGCCGGTGTCGGAGTCGGCGGAGGTGAATAATGGCCGTTTTTTTAATTGTGGCCGGGTGGAATGTGGTAACAAGCAAGTACCACAGGGGGGGCAGTCGTGTCATCCGTCTCACCTTTGATTTGCCAGTGATGGTCCGCGAGGGTAACTTTAACCATGGCAGGTGCGGAGATGAAGAGGAGGCGAAAATTTGATATCAAGTTCAAAGAGAACGTGCTGATTATGCTGCAGAACACTCTGGGGAGCAGTAGCAGGGGTTTTATGAACTAGTCGACTAGTGGACTTCACTGCTCTATAGTGACTTTTTATGCCTGTCATCAACTAGTCGCTGTCACGTGATAATGACCGGCAAGATGCAGTCCTCGGAAAAGACAGCAGCCTGCTGTCAGCAGGTGACGAGCTCCTGCGCGTCGGGAGGCAACGCGCTGTGCCAGAGCGTCGGTACATCTGCGTCCTGAGCACGGCCACAGTAACATTATCAAATCAGGTGTCGCCACCTCAAAACTAACTTAACACGCGATCGTTCATGTCGGCTCATTTCCTTTTATGTTTTCTGTCTTTTATTCTTTTATTTGTGCCTGATGCGTTTCGCTGCTGTGGAGCGGGGCGCATCACCTGTTTTGTCCTCGGTGACGCACCTAACTGATGTGGCCGACGAGCACTCCGCTGTTTTTGCGGTCGGTAGATCTTTTAGAACTGCAGTTCAAAGGTAATTCATAAGGTGAATATATACAGGTGCTGGCCAGTAAATTAGAATATCATCAAAAGGTTGAAAATATTTCAGTAATTCAATTCAAAACGTGAAACTTGTACATTATATTCATGCAATGCACACAGACCAATGTATTTCCGATGTTTATTACGTTTAATTTTGATATTTATAGGTGACAACCGATGAAAACATCAAATCTGGTATCTCAGAAAATTAGAATATTCTAAAGGCCAATGAAAAAATGTTTGTTTCTCTAATGTTGGCCAACTGAAAAGAATGAACATGAAAAGAATGTGCATGTATAGCACTCAATACTTAGTCGGGGCTCCTTTTGCCTCAATAACTGCAGTAATGCGGCGTGGCATGGACTCGATCAGTCTGTGGCACTGCTCAGGTGTTATGAGAGCCCAGGTTGCTCTGATAGTCGTCTTCAGCTCCTCTGCATTGTTGGGTCTAGCGTATTGCATCCTCCGCTTCACAATACCCCATAGATTTTCTATGGGGTTAAGGTCAGGCGAGTTTGCTGGCCAATCAAGGACAGGGATACCATGGTCCTTGAACCAGGTGCTGGTGGTTTTGGCACTGTGTGCAGGTGCCAAGTCCTGTTGAAAGGTGAAGTCTGCATCCCCATAAAGTTGGTCAGCAGCAGGAAGCATGAAGTGCTCTAAAACTTCCTGGTAGACGGCTGCATTGACCCTGGACCTCAGGAAACAGAGTGGGCCAACACCGGCAGATGACATGGCACCCCACACCATCACTGACGGTGGAAACTTTACACTGGACCTCATGCAACGTGGATTCTGTGCTTCTCCGCTCTTCCTCCAGACTCTGGGTCCTTGATTTCCAAAGGAAATGCAGAACTTGCTTTCATCAGAAAACATAACTTTGGACCACTCAGCATCAGTCCAGTCCTTTTTGTCCTTGGCCCAGGCGAGACGCTTCTTGCGCTGTTTCTTGTTCAGGAGTGGCTTGACACACGGAATGCGACACCTGAATCTCATGTCTTTCATGAGTCTCCTCGTGGTGGTTCTTGAAGCGCTGACTCCAGCTGCAGTCCACTCTTTGTGGATCTCCCCCACATTTTTGAATGGGTTTGTCGTCACAATTCTCTGCAGGGTGCGGTTATCCCTAGAGCTTGTACACTTTTTTCTACCACATTTTTTCCGTCCCTTCGCCTGTCTGTTAATGTGCTTGGACACAGAGCTCTGCGAACAGCCAGCTTCTGTAGCAATCACCTTTTGTGTCTTGCCCTCCTTGTGCAAGGTGTCAATGATTGTCTTTTGGACAGCTGTTAAGTCAGAAGTCTTCCCCATGATTGTGGTGCCTTCAAAACAAGACTGAGGGACCTTTTAAAGGCCTTTGCAGGTGTTTTGAGTAAATCAGCTGATTAGAGTGGCAGCAGGTGTCTTCTATATTCAGCTTTTTCAGAATATTCTAATTTTTTGAGATACCAAATTTGGAGTTTTCATTAGTTGTCACTTATGAATATCAAATTTAAATGTAATGAACATTGGAAATACATTGGTCTGTGTGCATTGCATGAATATAATGTACAAGTTTCACGTTTTGAATGGAATTACTGAAATATTTTCAACCTTTTGATGATATTCTAATTTACTGGCCAGCACCTGTATGAACCCAGGTAGCAGATTTTATTTAGGATTGAGAGGAGATGCAGGAAGATAATAAACAGGCAGGACAGAAAATTAGTCAAATAAAAACAAGTTAGTTTTTGTACCTGGTGGCTGCAACAAACAGACACCATTGAAGGTAATCAGAAGAGAGGAACAGAAAATGAAATAATTATTTTAATGTTTAGAGCAGCAGGAACTCAGAGAGGCTGCAGGCGCATCAGTGAGTTTGCGGCCGCTGCGCAGGGGGAGGGGGGAGAGGGCTGAAGCAGAAACTACTGTTGTTAAAAGAAATGTGTTTAACTTTGAAAATGTGGGCGTAATTTTAATTGTCAAAAACTCCAGCGAACCATTAGTTCATTTTGCTCAAATAGAAATTGAGGCCTGCCTCTAATTCTGGCCCTCCTTCCAATAAAGGCCTGGAGCTTCATGAGCTTGAGTCAAATACAGGCCCGGGCCTGTATTAGAGGATTTACGGTACTCACTCTCTCTCACACATGATCCAATCCCATTCCTTTCTTATCCTTATCTTTTTGTATAAATAAACTCTGTGATGCCAATGTGAACGCTTTATAAATAAAGTTTATTTGATTTGATACTTTGAATATTGGATAATAAGAATTTTTGCTGGAAACAAGTCAAAATCAATAGTGATCTCCCAGAATTTTCTTGTGCTTTTTCGCCCACAGGTCGTGAAACCAGGAAATTGGGTTCTGATGAAGGTGCTGAAACAAGTCAATTGGGGCAGCCAGAGGAGAGAAGGTCCATTCGAAGTACTCCTCATCACTCCCACTGCTGTGAAGATTGCTGAGAGGCCATCCTGGATTCACCTATCCCACTGCAAGCTCATCAACATCAACTAACTGCTTTTAGAAGCACAACGAAGCCCGGCTTTAAAGGGGTGGGCCACCACTAGGGTGCCACGTCTCCAAACCGGTGAAGATGGAGGTCTGCTTCAAGATCAATGGTTACACCACATTGTTGATGGTGGTCGCACTCATGGCCTTGCACTTGGGCCGCCTCTCAACACCTGATGGAACGACTGGGACAGCAGCATATGAGGGTGTGCTAAAACTGGAACAATTTAGAAAAAAGGAAAAGAAGAGGAGAAACGAGGAAAAGATGCAGGTATGAGTGTCTTTATTATTTAGTTGGTATTTTTCCCGCCTATCCCCCAACTTATTGATTAACTAACCTCTCTAATCTGTACGTTTTGCATGGTGCTATGATGATCCTTTCAAATGTCTTTTAATAGCTTCTTATGTTGCATGTAGAACGACTTCCAACCGCTAACTTTTTCTTTGTCAAATGAGCTTTTATGAAAAGCTAGAGTGGGAAAACCGAAAGGCTGATAACCAAACGCTATCAAATAAAAATGAGTCTTCGAGAATTTTGCTGAAATACATTGATATTAGTATTGATCACCACGGCAGGTTGTCCTGCTTTCTCGTGCCATTTGCCTTTCTTTTTGGAATCGGGAAATGAGCTATGAAAAACAAAGCAGCAGCGGGCCGCTGGAGGTGCTCTGCCAGTAAGATCCCGTTTAAACTGTAAACTGCCATAAAATAAAAACTATAATAGCTAGAGTGGTCTTTTTTTAGCTGAAAGTTGAGACTCTCGCCTTTCAGCACATCTGTACTGTACAAGTCGATGATGTCATCATGTTGCGTTAAATGTGCTGCACACTGTGGCTATGTTAAAAACTCACAGTGACCAAGAAGCAGCGCGGGAGAGTTGAAGAATTTAACCAGTTAAAATGGATTCATGGATATTTAATCAATAGTCGTGGCTCCTCTTGTCATTTAGTTTTTGTCTGCCAGAGACATTTGCTGAATAAGGAAATGAAAATTTAAAATGACAAAAAAAAAAAATAGGGAAAAACACTTGTTTTGTATCTTATCAATTAGCAATGATTAATTGATTGTTGGTATTTTAACTTTTGGTAAAGGAAAACCCACAATTTCCAGGCAGCCCCAGTCTGGAGAAGTGATGGTGACATCAGCCGTTAAAAATTAATAATACTCTGAGGTTTTTATGAATACTTTGTACTTTTACTTGAGTATTTCTCTAACACCAGTACTTTTACTTGTAAAAGAGTAATATTTTAGCAATGTAACAGTACTTGTACTTGAGATTTTCAGAATTCTTTCCACCACTGCTGAAAACTGTAAATGCTCATTGTAACATGTTAATTAAAATGCTAAAGCAACAGACGTGACATGAAGATTGTATTGTTTGTTTTATGCAGCATCAGGAGCCCTACGCAGATATTTTGGGATGACATCAGCTGCCACTGAGGAACAGCCATCTACCTCCACTGCTCATACCAGTAGGCCAGTATTTGAACTCGAGGAGGGACAGTCTGCTGGCACCACATCTCCCCAGGAAGATACTTTAGGTGGGTTTTGCACATGTGTGTGTGTCCAGCAAACATTTAGCTATAGACATTTAAATAGTATTTTCACAGAATATGGGAATTGTTCCATTTAGCAATGTGGTGAGTTATGCTTCCATTTTCTGTCAATAGAGAGACCTACCAGTATATGTGAACTTGATGAGGGACAGCCAGCTGCCACGTCTCCCCAACAAGATACGTTAGGTAAGTTTTGCACAAGTGTGTGTGTGTGTGTGAGTGTGTGTGTGTGTGTGTGTGTGTGTGTGTGTGTGTGTGTGTGTGTGTGTGTGTGTGTCCTGCAAACATTAGAGAAATTTGAATGTCACATATTGTATTTTAATAGAATATGTGAAATGGTCCACATAGCAATGTGTTGAATTATGCTTCTGTTTTCTGTCAATAGAGAAGCCTGAAACCGATCAACCAATGAGTCCCATTGAAGGTGATGATGAGCCTCTTTCTTCAGACCCAGCCAAGTGGATATCACCAATTACCAACAGCTACAGAGCTAGTTCGAAGAGGACCTACTAAGGTGCCAACTACTTTTATATTTCCCAGGAATGAAGGCGATGACAGGTGTGGTCATCATCACTATTTCAGTAGAACTTTGACAAGTGGTGAGAAGGTGGCCAGGAGCTGGATGTTGTATTCAGTTAGCAAACGTTATATATAATACACTCCACACAATTTGAAACAAAGTTGTAGGTGTAATTTTTTTTTCTTGTGTGTGTGTGTGTGTGTGTGTGGGGGGGGGGGGTGTCACAGGGGGATCTCGCAAAGGGCGCCATTTAGGCTAGCTCCGCCTCTGACCGTATTACATAGCTTCAATAACCATTAATTGTGAGACTGGATAAAACTGTGTTTTTTACTGTAATAAAATGTTTAAATTATAATTATTTTCTGTGAAAATTAATAAATATACATACATTTTAAAAGTAAATTTTGTAACGCTGAAAATGTCTGAAAACCTCAAATTTTACGGTATCATTCAAGTAAAACTACATCTTTTGGGGTTGTCCACATTGGGATTCACAGTATAAATCTGTAGATTTTTAAGCAAAAAAAAAAAAAACATAAATTTTTACAAGATGTTATAAATAGGGTCCACCGTAATAACACAACCAGTAAATACCATAAAAAAGCAACTATCATCAGTTAAAGACAATACAATTGATAGTAGGCTATTTTTAATTAAAAAAATCTGTACATCAGTAGGCCTATAGGCCTAAAAAGTTAGGCCTGCAGTATATCATTGACAACCTTCTGATAAAAAAATCAACTGCAAAATATGTTTCAAATAAAGTTCATGGTTGTAAAAAATTGATTTCAATAATCTTTTTCAATTATTACTTTAAATCAACTTTATGTTATGTTTCACGCCATATCAGACCACCTGGGTCCGCCTTAAAGAGCAAGTCACATCAAAATCAACTTTTTTTTTTTTTTGGTGATAACTAGTATAAATGAGCGTCTAATAGTGTTGTAGACATGGTAGTGCGGTCTCCACCGGTCTCAACCAGTTTTGTAGCACTCAGGCTCGGATTAGCCGCAAGCGAGTTGTGCTGTAGTTAGCATTAGCGTTGAGTCAGAGTCCCAGCAACACATCTAGTATTATAGTAATTTATTTCTAGGAGCTTGGCTGTTAATATTGTAGTTAAGTGTTTTTTACATGTTACTCTTTCACCAACTTGATGGAGTTTGAACTGGGATGGAGTTTGAACCGGGTTATGCTGGTTTGAAGAACATTTCACAAATTAGTCCAAGCCGTTCCAGTAATTAGCCGGATCCTGCCGACTGCTGTTTACTCAAAACGGAGATTTTGGGCCCAATTTGAGTTGAGTAAGCTAAATAATTAATTTAACAGCTTCTAAAGATCGTTCCCCAGTGTTGCCAACTTAGCGACTTTGTCGCTATTTCTAACTACTTTTCAGACCCCCTTAACGACCTTTTTTTTAAAAAGCACTTAGAGACCAATCTGGCGACATTTCTGATCCCCCTCAGCTACTTTGACTACAACTTTGTAGCCGGCTTTACCCGCAGATTAGAGATGCATCTGAAGCGACAGGACCATCCTTCCTTCCAGATGATCAGAAAGAAAATGATCTGTGCATGTGTGTGCAGCATGATCACGCTACCCCCATTGGCCAATCAAACCTTTTGTGGGTTTTCACAAGTCCATTATTTGAGAAAGGCCTTGTTCGAGTTGAGCAGCGCCTCGCCTGGAAAGCAGACGAGAGCAGACGGACGCAGCAGGGGGCGTGGCTGAAAGCCGGCGTTTAAGTCGGACAGATTTCCCTGCATGTGTAGCTAACGGGTGATGATGGATGAAGATATCGCGTTAGAGTTCATACTTGTTTAATTATCTATTTTAATTCTGGTGTCTGTTAGCAACCGAAACACATCCTCACGTGTTTGTGGACATCATATATTGTATATGAAGACATGACTGTAATAGTAAGTAAAGGTTATCAGCTGTAGGTTTAGTGTGCTCAAAGGAAACGTGACAAAAGAACACAAACCACATTCCTCTTTATGGCCTATATAGTTATCATCATCAACGTTACATGATTTAAAGAATACATGTGACCAACTAACATTTTGCATTCAACCACCGGATGTTTGGATCAAAATGTGAACCAATCAGAACTTAGATCAGGTGAGAGCCAGGCGTTTCCCATCATGCCCTAGGTTTTGCAGCCGGTGGACATCAACTGCAGCACCTTGCTCCAAAATCTGCGGCTGCCTTGATCTCACGAGGTTATCGTTGCCTACGTAGGCATGACGTCAGAGCAAGTCGGCGTCAAGTCGGACACAAATCTAACCTGCAAGCACTGCGCGCCGATCACCGGTGATCTATTCTGCGTAGAACTGGCTCATCTCGAACACGGCCATAGCCACTGGAGCTACATAAAGGGTGACCGCTCCTTCCGCCATCCAGCTGCATTTCGGAAGCTGAGCTCGGCTGGCACTGGCAGGCAGCGTCGCACTCACACCTGGCTTCTCGCACCACTTGTGGTGCATTCAAGGAACATTGGAGCTCAATGATGAGTTCAATAACGTAGCACATTTAAAACTTTTATAAAAAACAGAATAATACTGTAAGACAAACACCTCAGGTCATTGGCAGTTTGCATGTAACGTTTCTGAATACTAAATACGGCCTGCTTCTTTTTACACAAAAGTACTAAAAACAACAAAACCAAACAAAAATAAAAAAAATATATATATATTATCTGTTAGGTCAATATATAGGACTGAATCACAACAGAAGACATCTCAAGGCACTTGAAAACTACAAGAGAAAATTCATTTTAATTAAATCATACATACATTCTTATTAATTTCATATTTTTGTGTTTAAGAGTTCCATTCCCTTCAGACAAAATAAAAATATTCCTTCCATTTTTTGTGCCATCTTTCCTTGATGTTTTAAAGGCTGCTGTTTTGTATTCTATGTTTTTTTTTAATTTTAATAAAATATAAAAAAATAAATTAAATTTTTTTTTTTAAATCACGTGGGTTTTATTTGATTTACTCACAGGGATTCCCAAAGTGTGGTGCGCGCACCCCTGGGGGTGCGCGAGCTGCTGCTAGGGGATGCGCGAGGTGAAAAGTGTAATGGCTGCGGAGCTCAGAGAAGTCTGTCATATGTCACCATTAGCGTAGAAACTCATTTGTGGGTGGGCCAAAGAAAAAGTAAGTGGGCACAATAAATGTAATTGAAAACAAGTATATTTTTTTGCGCGCATGTCCTCCACATGTGTCCTAGCTTCATAATAATAATAATGCACCGAGCTTCAGCACTCTGGCCTGCACACGCCGATATGTTCCGTATTTGATCATTTTTAACGATGTTGGAGAAATCTGAAGGTGGCGAGTCATTCTGGCAGATTGTCATTAACACCTGTCTCATGCAGGTGTTCTGACGTTGTAAACCTCACACACAGAACATTGTGGATGTAACAAAATGACAAGAAATTATTCCCATTCAGGCTATTGACAGCGCGCTGAAGATCAGAAGTTCAGAGTGCGTCTGTCAGAGGTCAGACGCGATCCAGCGGAACCACAGCTCACGGGTGCACATGTGAGTACATCTGGGCTGGGCAGAAGGAATTTTACAACATTGGTTTAAATAGCGCCAATTACGAGACGCGGTGACTTGAGCGGCTGTGCCGCGCGCGCGTGCGCGCGCACACACACACACACACTCACAGATTCAATAAGCGCACACGCTGCTTTAACTCCGGCCCGCCGTCAGACTGAAGGCAGAAATGAACGCTGCCTCCACCGTGATAAAAACTTTTAAGAGGTTATTTTTCATTCAAGGTCAAATTAAGATATCAGCTTCTGGGATGAGTCGGGTCCGCTCCAGCCAGTGACTCCTCATGAACCTGACCACAAGTCCTGTTACTGCAGCATTTGTTATTCCAGTCCGCATGACAGCGGATCGCAGTTTCAGCCACACCATAAAACAGCAATAAGTCGGTCTGAGGTAAAAGTGAACATCATGGCTATATCTTGTCCCCTATTGACATTTGATTACGCACAAGCAGGTGATCAGCTCAGGTTTACGCAGAGCAGAAGGAAGGAGAGCGCTCTGGCCGCACAGGTTAAACGTTTCAACTTTAAGAAAACCGTTAAATTGCATTGTTCATGTGCTACCTGGGCACTCTAAATATTTATTTAAAATGAAATCAAAGGAAATTGTAATGGTATCGAATGTTTATTAATTACTATTTAAAAAATGAAAGTGATGGGGAATTTTTTTAACCCTGTCTGTTTAGCTTGACATCTGATATATATATATATATATATATATATATATATATATATATATATATATATATATAGAGAGAGAGAGAGAGAGAGAGAGAGAGAGAGAGAGAGAGAGAGAGAGAGCCATGCCCCGATGTGGGGGCTGGGGGGTGGGGTGGGGGGGGTGCGTCGACATGGTCGGGACATAGAAGGGGGTGCGCGGCTAAATAAGTTTGGGAACCACTGCTCTACAAGATCAGTGATGTTACGACCCAAATGTGGTGATGTCATCACGCAAACCAGATGACGTCATTGTGTCGTATGCAAATTAACACGTGACGTCATCTGGCAACATCTAGCGACTTTTGGGTGGAACTTCAGCTACTTTCAGTCAAAAACAGTTGGCAACACTGTCGTTCCCTACCTGTAATTTTGCAGCTATATTTGCTATATTTATAATTACAAAGTAAGAGAGACGTAGACTTGGGTCACGTAATTTAGACAATCAGTCCACACCGCCGCAGGCTCGAAGCAAGTGTTGAGTGTGTTATAATGTCACAGACTGGTTTGTGTTAAGTTTTTGTACCAGTTAGTAATATCAGCGCTGATGTAGAGCAGGAGGGACACTGACGAGCAGCTCCTCCTGCAGCAGACCTGACCCGGTTCTGAACTGGCGCTGAGTCCGGTTCTCATTAGAACATATCTGATTCTGGACCCTGAGTTAGCTCTGAGAGCAGTCAGATCACTCACCAGCCATGTTATAAAGCACATATATTAGACAGTTTGTTTTGTACACGATCTAAGTTACTAAACTCCCACAACAACGTGATGTTATTATATTTTTCAAGCTACATCTGCCCAAGACGGATGTAGTCCTCCACCTGCCTGCACCAGTCCAGGCTAGAGCCTTGCAGGTGAATTATTTAACCATCTGTCTTTCTTTACCTTCTAGTTTTAACATTATGTCATTATTTTAGCTTATTGTTACACGTGTGTTGCTGCTCTTAATAACAACTATAAATATATGTTATATATAGACATGTTGTATTCTCAAGATCTATGCTGTGGGTAGGAATACAACATATATGTTTATTTTGTTTTCAAATGCTATGCCAATTTTTCTCATTGTTTATCAGTAATTTTCACTAACTTATTTGAGCATCTTTATATTTTTCTATATTTAACGGTTGCAAATGTTAAATGTAAAGTAAAATTTGTTATTTTCTCATTGTACCGTCAAATGTACGGTAAAATACCG
Organism: Nothobranchius furzeri; assembly: GCF_043380555.1. NCBI lineage: Eukaryota > Metazoa > Chordata > Actinopteri > Cyprinodontiformes > Nothobranchiidae > Nothobranchius > Nothobranchius furzeri. Next base: position 73,769,035 of record NC_091750.1, on the reverse strand, counting down.
GCAGCTGTGGTTGCCAGGAATTTACCGTAAAATGTATTAAGTAAAAATAAAATGCTGTAATTTCTTATACAGTTTCACTGTGTTTTTTTTTGTCAAAGGTTTTAATAAGGTTTACCATATTTTTATTTTTACAGTTATTTGCCATAATAAGGTTTATCCTATTACTGTTAAAGTAACAACAAATCAATGTAAACATTAATATAATACAACTTTTTGTAACTGTAAAAAGCTATGTAATGTTGCATTTTTTAAAATGAAATTACTGTATAATTGACAAATATATTAGTTTTTTCCTACCATGATTTTGTTCAAAAAAACATTGTCAACTGTAAAATTTGGGATTACAAAACCAGTACATCGTATTTTTGTTTACAGATTACACAATTTTTCACGGTATATTCCTGGCAACCACAGCTACCGGTATGTTACCGTAAACTTGACAGTTTTTTTTTTTTTTTTACAGTGAGGCAACAAATCTAATTGTCCCTTTGGGGTAAAAAAAGGAACCTTGAACTTTGACCTCTTGACTGTTTTCCACCTGTTAGTGAACAAAGAATGCATGACATGACCAGAAGCAGACCAAAGACTTGTTGGTAACAACCCAAGGTGGTTTCATGATTCGTCCAATAAATATTTCACAGAATCCCACCACCTTCAGCTACCGTAAAATTACCGTAACTTAAAGGATAAAAGTGCACTCTACATTTACCAACAACTACAATGGGCTCTTTGATTCAGAAGTAGTGATGTTGGTGTGTGTGTGTGTGTGTGTGTGTGTGTGTGTGTGTGTGTGTGTGTGTGTGTGTATGCGTGTGTCCTTCCTGCATCCTTACACCCGTTTGACCGACGCCAAATCAACAAGCCAGGTCCCCGTGAGCAAGACTGCACTCTAAATATCCACTCCCTCTGGTGCTGCACTGTCATTCTAACAATAGATGCCTGTCCCATGGGCCAGGCTATAATGCTAACGAGGTTTCTGTCTCTTAGCATTAGTGCTTCTGTCTTGCTGGGACAATAGACCGGTCCTTCATCACAGAGAATGAGGCAGCAGAGGGCTGACACGTGGTGTCAGCCTTTGGAGGCATTTGGAGTTATTTGTGTGTTTGGGGTCAAAAAGGTCCACATGACACAGTCCATATGTACAAGATGTTTTAATATAGGGTAAAAACAAAGAACAGCTGCTTCTATGGAGTCAATAAGCTCTTTCTGAGGTGATCATCTTATTTGTATCTGTTGATTGTGCTCTGAATCCCATCTATCTAATGAGAGTCACGGTCCATGGTAATAAACAAAAAACTAAAACAGTCATTTATTTCAAAGTTAATTCTACCAGAATGATTTAATTTTATTATTTTATTTTATTATTTTTCTTCCCACAAACAAGTTTATCAGAAAATGTTTACAGTGACACTGAAACAAGATGTTGTGTGAAAAGTGACTTACAGCTTATAAAAGGGTTAATAACCGATGACCTTTGGTAAAGGTATGGTCACTTTGTTGAGCTCTAACTCAAAGGCCAGTCAGGCTTTGGAATACCTACTGGTTTTACATTAAAAAATATGAACTTTCTTCATGGATATTTACTACGACGAAGACTGGGACGTCCTCCAATCACACATCTCCATTTTCACCTCCAGGCTTTTAGACAGCTTCATTTAAAAGCAGCTCAGAGAAGATGACGACAAGCGCTGCGAGGTCAACAGCTGCGGCCCCGATACCCTAACCATCCAACCATTCATCCATTCATTCATTAATCCCTCCATCTATCTATCTGTTCATTCATCCACCAACTGTTTATTCAATCCATCATCCATCCCTATAAATCTGCATCAATCCAGACAGTCATGTTTACACAGACAGAAGAGTGAAGGACATTTCTTGACCCGAGGCCTTCACCATCATCATCCTCCATTGGTTCCACTCAGGACGATCCACAGCTCGAGTGTCTCCGGGTCTCTGCCGAGCAAACAGGACAGCCTAGAGACAAACGGCCAGGTCAATGTTTCAGCACGCCATTATGAATTTGTGTCACTCAGCCGACACATTTCCATGAACAACAGTTGGTTCAGTAAAGCAGAAGGAGCTGGAGCCGCAGCTCCAGACGCCTCGTCGTGACATTTATATTCATGTTTGATCTGAAGTGACTCGCAGTGAGACTCAGCTAAAAGTCTGGGACGCTACCGCTGATCTTTACTGGGAAAACAGATTCACAGTTATGCTGTTGGAACAATCCTCTGAATGAACCTCTAAAGCCTCTTTTATAAGACAGGCCATCGCGTCATTACAGAGTGATAAATCCAAATTTGTGGGTCTCGTAAATGCGGCAAGGAGCAAAGGGGAAAGGTGATAAAACTCGATTCTGATGCGCTTAGCCTCGTAGTAATAATGCTGCATGAGCCCCTCGCCTCTGACGGCTAAACGCGTGTCAGCCCCGCAAATCCCTTTGGAGCGACTGCGGGGACCCCCCGCACAAGAGGGTGGTCGTGTTAGTGACGTATACTGTGCGCCGAGTGCCGGCCGGAAGGGATATAAACACAGATAAACATGGCCTCTCACTAGTGTCTTTCAACCACCTACAACATGGCAAACTGGACGAATGCGGAGACCGTAGAGCTTTTGGCCGTGCGAGCGGACGAACAGATTAGTCGCCTTTTCACGGGGACGGTGAGAGACAGCCAGCTGTTCGACAGTGGTGAAAACACTGGCTGAGCGGGCATCAAGTGGGACAACAAGCAGGTCACATCAAAATTAAAGGTCCTGAAAAAGAAATTTCATCAGTCTGACGTGTCTTCCGTCTGATGCTGAATGTGCGACCCTGTACGTCACATGCGGGGGGGGGGGGGGGGGGGGGGGTCAGCGACCTCCCTTTATCCCGTCTTGGTTTGAGAGGTGCCTGATGGCAGTTTATTCTAGCTTCAGCTTTGCTACTATAAATGCCAAAATCCTCCCCAGGGAGCCGCGCCAAATCCCGTTTTGCAAACGCATCAACAACGGCGCTACAGCATTCCAGCTTCTGGGATTCTCCAGAACTCACTGACTGCCCGTGGTGCCACCATGTGGGTCATACTTTTCTTTGGGGAAAATTTGGCTTTGTTATCTTCTCGTGCCCACGGTGTCTCTGGGGAGGAGCAGAGGAGGAAAAGACGGTTTCCTGTAACTTAACATCAGTTTAAACTATGAAACACAAGAATGAGGTGTAACAAGGACTTCTACAGGGTGGGACAGCAGCACGACATCCCCCCTCCCCCGACACTGGGTCTGAGTTTGGTAAAGCCATCGTTTGTATCTGCTTTTATATCTTTTTTTCTCACAACAAACCCAGAAATGGCTTCTCCTTCCAGTTACGCTTCATTTGATTCACTTTGTCTGACATGAAACTATAGATTAGGATTATTAATTAAAGACAACCCCTGTTGTTGCTGACAGGCCTCGTTTCTCTACACCGCCTCTCAGTGCTGCTGCTGGAGATAAAAATCTTTTTTTTTTTGTTTGCTGCTTTTTATCCTGGTTTCACATCTCAGAGAAGCAACTGAGCGTGGAACTATGAGAGAGTCCTGAAGGGCAAAATGTTGGTGGCGGACCGGATCAGCGCCTTCTCGGTTCCACTGGGCTTTCTGCCTAAATGTGTCCCACACAGAGCTTCTGTTGTTTTCTGCACCAATAAACAATAAATAAGACAAACGGGAAGCAGTCGTGTTCATTCCTCCTGTCGTCTCAGTCAGGAGACTCCCGATAAACTGAGCTCTGGCAGCCAGACACAAGCATCATCTCATTTTCTCCCCACCCTCCAGTTCCTGCTGGAGCTCCCATCAGAGGCTGGGTTGGTATGGACAGAAACACGAGGGCAGCTGATGGGTTTTGTCTTCGTCCGACGCTGGAGCCAGCTGGTCCACAGATGCCGTGACCCTTATTTCAAAGGCACCGCTCAGAGTAACTCAGATTAGTGCAGCTTGGCTTGGCCACCTTTCCCAACAGCACCTTTTCAGTACCAGACCCTGACTTGGCCCAAAAGCAGAGCAGTTCAACGATCACCATGGTGGTGGTGGTGTGCTGTTTCTAGGGCTGCAACTAACGATTATTTTCATAATCGATTAATCTGTTGATTATTTTTTGATTAATCGATTAATCGGTTTGTTATTGTTTAGCTATTTAACCTATACAAGTGATGAATACATTTCGGTTAAGAAAAAGAAAAACATAAGAGAATTGTGCAGTTGACTGCAATCTATTTTCTTGCACATGAACACAGTCAGCGGTGTAAATTGAGCTAAACAGTGCAAAATATCAGTCCAGAAAAATTTTTTGGCATCAAAATATAACAGGTAAATTCCATAAATAAATAATGTAGAATCTAGAATAGAGTTTGTAAGTGGTATGCATTGCTGGGGGGCGAGTGTCTTGTTCCCCATGTAGTTGCCCATCGTTGCTTGTTTTTTTCTGCATAAGAAACACAAATAGACTGAAATAATTACACATATAAAATAAAGCAGCACACACACACTACAACACTAAATCAATATTATATTATTTGAATTAATTAACAATATACAGTGATAATTTATTTTGACAAAAATGTGTTGTGAGGCGTTTTACAGCGTTAGATAGTAAAACAGCCTTTTAATAGTAAAAAAAATGACTTTCTGAATTTCTCCTGTATTTAAAAATTGAAAGCTTACAACTATGCCGCGCTATATTCACCTGGACACAGCTCGTCTGTATATTTTTCTCCGTGGAGTTGTCCTTTTTTGAATGGGGAACATAGTTATGGGTTTGTGCCGTTTTTCTCTTAACGAGAACATTCTTATAAACAGACGTGCTAAATTTGGCAAGCGCATGATACACAACACAGAGGAGATTCATGATTGCATCTAGTCAATCAGAAGTAGAACACTGTAGACTGACGCAGCAAAAAACATGTTTAACATCCACTATAACGAACTCAGCTAAAACACTAAGTCCCAAATTTGATCTGCGTGTAGTGATGGACCACTACACGCAGCTTGTTTATTTTCTGTTACTTACCGGGCTGGCTCTTCCTCTGCTGCATCAGCCCCCACGTTTTCGTCTCAAATGTTCACTTAGGGACGTCGTGCTTCCATGCCATGCTAGATGGTTTTTGCATATTTTGCAGGTCACCCGTCTTTTCATGGCATCTAGAGTGAAGTGCTCCCATACTCGTGAGGATTTTGTCCGGGGTTTCTCTTCAGTTTTGTCGCTTCTATTTTTCTTCCGTATTTCTTCTTGTTTCGCCATCTCTCACAGCAAGATGCGCGTCAGTAACATGTTACGTCATGAAACCCGAGGGCAGTTATTGGCTCGTTTCTTCTTCTACGGCTCCACTGGTAGATTAGTGGCTCATTACTGCCACACACTGGCGGCAAATTTAACAGATTGTAACCAATGTCAGATTGTGGTAAAAATAGACTTTATGCGGTAAAATGTGATTATTAAACAACTAATCAATGACTAAAAGAGTTGTTAACTATTTTAATAATCAATTATAATCGATGAAATCGATTAGTTGTTTCAGCTCTAGCTGTTTCCATGCTACACTGTGTTGGGTAAACTGCACGAGCCCCCCTCCCCCCACTGGAACGGTCTTACTGTCACGGAGTGGGCGGGGACAACCAGCTACACCGAGGTGAGCAGTGCCGACCCAGCCTTTACTAAACAGAGCAGTGCTGCTGGAGAAAAGGCACTTTGTTGGAGACTCAAACTGAAAAAAGTAATTAAAAACTCATTTTCCTGAATAAACGTGTTTTTATCGCTGATGTTCCTGCAGGTGAACAAACCAGGAACTCAGAGGGCTTCATCTCTGTCCATCAGGGGCTCGATCTGTCATGGTGAGTTGGTTGTGGACCTATATACAGCAAAATGCTTAAATCTGTTTATTGTCAGGACTTTGGCGTGCAGAACCAACAGAAGCACATCAACAGGGGATGACATCAGACGACGGCAACAGGACATGACACGATCTTGGACATCATGTCAGCAGGAGAAATGTTTTGGTGGACATCCAGGGAAGAGTCCTCTCAGACCTTCAGAGTGAGATGAGGTTGAGACTCGTCACAGGTTTGACCCGCTGCCTGAGACAGGAAGCTGACTTGGCAGATTTGTGAGTCAGCCTGAGACGAACACAAACGAGGTGCTCTGTTCAGGCCGCTGCTGAAGCTCCTCGTATGAAACGTTCATGTGGTTTGTAGAAAGAACGATATTTAGAGTAGTTTAAAAGTTTGTGTGAACAGGACTGCCCAGAAGCCGAAGGGAGCCTAAGCCACGCCCACCTACTTCCGGACCACAGGTCTCCGGAAGAACGAAAAAAGATACAGGTCAACAGGGCTAGAACGCTATTTTCTAATCCCGCTTGTTACGTGGCGTGGATTTCACATATGATGTCCGTGATTTTTAAAAAAGCATTTGATACCAAGAGTGTGCTCATTTTGGAACGGGGGAACGATATTTTTAGGTGTTGTGTGAAAATAAGTTCCCCCGTGACTCGACTCCGGAACAGCGGAGGAAGATGGATGGATTCTGTATCTCCATGTCATCAGCGGGGTTAAGGAACAAGGAGTTTGGGTAGTGTCCTTGTAAGTATGCTTGAAAAGTAGCTCCCCCTGGTGGACTGGAGGAACTCCATATATTTTCCCCATGGACATAAAAAAGTTGTTAAATTATTGGCAAGGATTTTGTCATTATTGTCCGTTTTTGTGTTGAAGCATCATTGTTGACCCTTCCCAGGACACCGGTCAACACTCTCCAGCCTTCCCTTGTTATTACGAGAAGCCGTGATTAGATCTGTGTAATACTTCTGCTCACTTAACCGTTTTTACTGTGAGTTTATTCCTATCAATACTTTTCTTTCTCACCATCAGTCAGATTTTTTATGGAATGTTTATAGATCAACTTTTCCCATTACAGATGTCCTAATCCCTTCATTAGCTCTAAGTGTTGCTTGCCAGTGTCCCGTTTGTTTGTTCCGGTATTCCTGCTGCAGGATTCCGGCGGTGCAACACGAGGAGGGTTTTCCTTCGGCCTGGATTTGTTTAGGATGATTCATTAGAACTCCTCTGAAGCGCTCCGGGTTTTGCTTTACTGGAATAAATCAGATGAAAGGATCTCAGCTACCACCAGAGCTGCTTCTTGTGTCTGAAGAATTGTTTTAAAAACATCCATCCATCCTTCTATCTCCATCTGAAATCCTAACTCAGTTCTGTTTGTTTTGTTTTGGCTCCAAATTCCACCACAAAATGGAGAAAGTTGTAATTCTTCTCCTGATCAGGAGAACTTCGGTTCTGCTTCTGGAAACTGGGGCTTCTTCCTGGTTCTGGTTCTGATGGTCCTACTTGGTTGGTATTTAATCTTTAGTTCCCCACAGAATAAAAGCCCAACCTACAGACCAACACAGCTTTTGTTGTGAAAGTCCTGATTCTGGAATCCTTCCTTAACTTTCTTATTTTACAGGATTTCTTTCCAATACAAATGAAGGATTTTCCTGGCTGGCCGAGTTCTTCCGGCCAAATGCTCGTCTGATAATAATGTTTTATTGAAACTGATTAAATTAATGCAACTTGGTGGAAAACCGTCCAGATGGACAAACTCATTAGAAATACAGAACCGACTGTTGGGCTGCTCCGGCGTTTAGGTTCTGGTTTGTGTCCGCGGACAGCCAGAGATCAGTGTTGTTCCAGCAGGAATCCTACGGAACGTTTCCTCAATCAGGGAACGACTGTTGATCTGACAGCCCTAGACCCGATCAGCAGCCAGAACAATCGATCCCAGATTATCGGAGAGGTTTATCAACAACTGGGGATGTCACTAAATCAACCAGGAGGGTAAAGTATAAGAAAATCTTATTTATTTCATTTTTTCAATCTGAACAAACTCCGTTCTTTATTTGGTATTTTTGTTGTCTTTGCCTTTAATAGACGAAAGATGAACACTTGAAAAAATCTGATTCATTTTTACAAACTCAAAAAAGCAGCAGAGCTCAGAGAGTCCATTTTATTAGGTACAGCAACGGTTTCAGGCTCCTGCAGCTGCAGACCAACCGGTCCAGTGTGTGTGTGTGTGTGTGTGTGTGTGTGTGTGTGTGTGTGTGTGTGTGTGTGTGTGTGTGTGTAAAACAGATGGAGCTGTGTCTCCTGTGAGTCGGAGATGAGCAGCTTCCTCTCAGCAGAAAAACAAACATTTCAGCTGCTCAGACTGAACTCACACATTCGGTTAGCAGGAATTATCCTCTGAGATGACGGGCTGAAGCTCTGACAGTTGGTGTCACGCCGCCGTGCTGGCTGCATCACCCACACGGATCCAGGAAAATAAATCAAACCTGCTCCCTGCCTGACACGATCCTGAAGCCTCCAAAACAAAAGCAGGACAGGTTCTGACCCGACTGCATTGGTTGAACTGAACGATGAACGACTGATACATATTATTTGGGAGCAGAATGCATCTTCTCCCACAGACTAAACATATAAAACCATGAGTGTATCTTCTCCTGATCACACAATTGTTCAGACAAACATACTTCCAAGACACACACCCGCACACACCTAAGCTGTAAGACCACCAGTGTCTTCAAGGTGAAGCAGAACAGCTTTACTTTTCTGCGCACTTGATCTCCGGTTGCTCCCTGGAGCCCTGAGTCCATTTAGCACCGAACTCCCTCTGGTCTACGTTAGCGGCTGGCGGCAGCGCTTTTAAAGCCCCCCGCATGAAGTCTGGATGATGGATGTCAGATATGCTGAGGACAGTGTGGACAGCAGGACATAGCCAGGTTGGTCAACGAGTCCCATCATTAACGAGTTAGCATTAAAAAAAAGATCCTGATCTGTTCGTTAACAGCAAACATCCAGAGTCCAAGAATCAAACATGAACTAAGATCAAACTTTCTTATTGTTCCTGAGCGGCTCCTTAAACCTGTGTGAAATTCAAATAAAGCTGCCTTGCCTTGGAATTTACTGATTTAGGTCAGCACACCTCCGCCCAGCTCCACCCACCTCCACATTGCCCCACCCACTTCTACCCTGCTCCACCCCCCTCCACCCTGCTCCACCCACCTCCACATTGCTCCACCTACCTCCACCCTGCTCCAGCCACCACCATCCTGCTCCACCCACCTCTACCCTGCTCGACCCACCTCCACCCTGCTCCACTCACCTCAACCCTGCTCCACCTACCTCCACCCTGCTCCACCCACCTCTACCCAGCTCCACCCACCTCAACCCTGCTCGACCCACCTCCACCCTGCTCCACCCACCTCCACCCTGCTCCAGCCACCTCTACCCAGCTCCACCCACCTCAACCCTGCTCCACCCACCTCCACCCTGCTCCACCCACCTCCATCCTGCTCCACCCACCTCCACATTGCTCCACCCACCTCCACCCTGCTCCAGCCACCACCATCCTGCTCCACCCACCTCTACCCTGCTCGACCCACCTCCACCCTGCTCCACCTACCTCCACCTTGCTCCACCCACCTCTACCCAGCTCCACCCACCTCAACCCTGCTCGGCCCACCTCCACCCTGCTCCAGCCACCTCCACCCTGCTCCAGCCTCTTCCATCCTGCTCCATCCACCTCTAGCGAGCTCCACCCACCTCAACCCTGCTCCACCTACCTCCACCCTGCTCCAGCCACCTCCATCCTGCTCCACCCACCTCTATCCAGCTCCACCCACCTCAACCCTGCTCGACCCACCTCCACCCTGCTCCACCCACCTCCACCCTGCTCCAGCCACCTCTACCCAGCTCCACCCACCTCAACCCTGCTCCACCCACCTCCACCCTGCTCCACCCACCTCCATCCTGCTCCACCCACCTCTACATTGTTTGATCCACCTCCACCCTGCCAGCTCCACCCACCTTCACCCAGCTCCACCCACTTCCACCCTGCCCCACCCACCTCCACCCTGCTCCACTCTGCTGGAATCCCACACAGGGTTTGGTTTTTGATCGTTTCAGTCACCCATACTGCTCCTAACTACCCAAACAAGTTGCCACAGCACAAATCCTTCATCATTAATCCAATTTTAAATATAAATTCTTTCTTCTTTTAGTAAAGGCAGGAAGTTAACATCTGTAAGTGACTTCCTGTAATCCCAGATCACAGACCGTAGACTTACAGGCATAGGTCATGGCGAAGCTGCTCCCAGTGTCCACCATGTCCACCTGAGGCACCAGTTTGGGGACGTCCTGATGCTGAGCCAGGGCAAAGCGGAACACCTCGTATTCATGGGACCCGGTGGGGAAAAGGCCTCCTTGGTAGAAACAGAGACACGTTCAGAGTTCTCCAGCAGGAGAAGTTAGCAGGAAGTAGTTAGCATGTGTTACAGCCAGTCTGGTTAATCAGACTAAAGTAAACGATCAGGGACTGTGGGGAAGAAGGTGGCAGTTGCAGGGTTCTGGTGTGTAATGTCCAGCAATGGTCAGTTTTTAGGTACAGTTTGACCATTCAACATCTGGTCAAAATGGAGACACGAGACTGCATGTGTTCCCTTTAAATCGGCCTGCCTTCATCCCATCAGCTGGAGCTCAGAGCCTCTCTGCAGCTCTGAACACATGGTAACGAATTGTCAACAATAATGTTCTCTCCTCAAGGTCCATCCTTATCGTCCTACAGGATTCGTCATGCCTAACACTCGCAGCTTGAATCAGTTGCTAAATCAAAGAATGATTTCTTGAATTAAATATGAACTTCTAAAACTTAAGTTAAATAATCATTAAATAAATGTTTGTTTATTGCTACTTATAATAATTACAATATAATGAAATGCTTTCATTAATCTGTGCTTGAGTAATTGAAGTCTGACATGAATGTTGTGATTACATTCAAAGGTTTATATATGTTTCAGCATGTTGATATGACAAGGTCATCTCCATTTGCACTCACACAAGGACAAAGTAAAGTTAAGTTAAGTTAAACGTGTGACACAGAGAGAGCCCTTTACCCCAGATCAGAGCATCCGGTATCAAGGAAGCCGTTTTTCTGAGTTTTCTTGGTATTATTCCTCAACATGTCAACCTCTGGTTGGCTACACAAATCATAACATGAGAACGTTAAAACCAGATCACTCTGGTGGTTCAGCTCAGTTCTAGAGAAAGCTTCAGACCGACCATCTGAAGCAAAACTGTCTTTACCCATCAAAGCTTTTGACACGTCGTCAAAACCTTTTTGCACCTGCGAAGCTGATAAAGCATACAGTTCCTGCAGAACAAGCTGATATTGTTTGGACTCCTTAAGAGTCCCAGACGCGCGGCTCCATCCGTCTGTTGTGACCCGAGACATCTCTGGACAAGAGAAGTCGGTGCTGTGGTCAATCTACTGGACCTCGGTGCCAGAGGTCATCCAACCTCTCTGACATTCGGATCCACGAAGAGGGTCTCCAAGAATGGGTGAAGTACACACACAGATAGCATCTGATGCCTTTTGATAAGAATCAACTTCATAGCTTAACGCAAACCCAATTCTTTTCCACCCAGAACTCAGCTCTCCTATACACGGAAGTTCTGATAACATCGCATTCACACATAGGCACCATATTCTACACCTACTCCTTCTAGATTCATCCATCACAGTAAATATTAGTTAACCTGTCATGTTTTAATTGTTTTAAAAATAAATTCTTACTTTTATAAACCTGACTCTTTTCTCAAAACGAAGTGTGTACAACCCCTGAATGGAGCAAAGAATCCTAGAATCTGCTGAATAAACACAGTAAAGACCAGGCAGGTTGATATTCTATATTTAGATAGAGTATCACAGCTTATTGGTCATAAGTAGAGGTAATATATATACTGAGCTCTTAAAGTAGGAATGCAACAAACGATTATTTGGATAATCGATGAATCGGATGGGGTCTCGACACGCTTAATCGATTAATCGGATTACATGGGGAAATTTTTAAAAACTGCTAGGGAAACGTTATTTCTCTCCTTCCTTCACTTTATTTAACACAACATTATTAGAAAACAGTTCAATAGCAGAAAAACAACATGCCATCACCTAAATTGTCTTATAAGGTGTATAGACAGAGACCCTAAGCTACATCTATCTGTGACCTAAAATGCTTGGTCCAAGTTAAACAGCTTAAGGGCAATTCTCATCTGTTTTGTTTGATCTCATCTATTGACATTTATTGTAACTGGGGATGTCAAACAACTAATTTTTAAATGTAATTAAACATAGGCTGTGAATTAATCAAAATTGATCACTATTTCCAAAAATGACTGAAAAAATACCAAATCAAACAAAAGTAAATGAATGCCATCCTCCTTGTGATGATGCCCTGGGCAACTGCCATAAAGTCACATCAAGAAATGCTGCTGATCATTCCAATGATCCCAAATAGACTCACATTAGGCCACATGAAAGCAACTGAACCCAAAAATATATTAACCAGTATATAACTGCACTCTCACACAACACGCCTGCAGCAACAGTTAGGACTCCTCCCTCCCTTTTGAAAGCGTTTTTGCTTCCGAGGACATTGTGGTTGTAAAACCACACGCTAGTAGTCTGGCCCCGGTGTGATCAACCAGTTTCTGCGGGAATGTGACGGCGGAACCAGGGCCAGATTAACACTTTGTTGTACCCTGGGCAACAATATTCAAGGGCTCCATCATCGCGACCCGAGGATCACCATAATGTGGTCACATACAGAATATTTTACTGTAATATGCAGTAAATATACTCAATACTTGAATGCCTGACAACGCGTAACCCGTCCAGAGTAACCTTTGACCCACCTCGTGTGGACTGACCAATGAGGAGCGGGTCTTAACTTGAGGCCCTCTCTTCATTGGTTAGTCTGCATGAGATGACTCTCAACTGACGTTCAGTCATAGGCAGCGAAGCGTCTCTGTGCAGCGCAAAAGCCCGGGTGGACAGTTTGTTTAATAGGGTGACCGTATTTCCATTTCCAAACAAGAGGACAGGGGATCTGTGCCTATGACGTCACACCATGGCAACGCCACACAAACCACGTTGGGACCCTTTTTTTTTGTAAGAACTAAATTAATATCAGATTCTGCCAATAAAAGGGCTCTAAAACAATTCATATGTAAATATTTTGCATATTTAATGCAAAATCTCATTTTTCTGCTTTAGTGCTGCAACAAGGTTTTATTAATAATAAATTATTATACCTTTTGTTTTACTACAGCATTGGTAAGCTTCCTGTGCACAGATTATTAAGGATGCTTGTTTCAGCTGTGAGATTAGACGATAGGATCAATGAAAAAATAAGTTGTCACACACTCCATGGAAACTTTCAGAGAATCCACAAATAGTGGCTTTCAAATAGTTTTGTTACTTTTTGCAAGTTTAGAAAAGAAGCAGATGAGACAGCATGTCTGATAATTTAGTTTTTCATCTGATAATATTAGAACATGTCAGTAATGTCTGAGGGGCTTTTATAAACACTGTATAACTAACACTACTGGAGAGGGTATGGATTACACAGAGGCTTCTGGGGAGCCCAGTTATGGGGGGGGGGGCATTTTGCCTTGGCCCCCAAAATGTCTTGAAACGGCCCTGGGTGTGTGACTGAGTTTTGAAGGTGATCTGAATTGTATCAGATGTATAAATATTACATGTGTAGAACTTATTGTTTTTTACTGGTAAAAACGTGTAGTGGAGATAAATCTACCTACATTTTACTTTTCAACACTTTGTTTTGTTTTCTTGTTTTTATTTAACTATTTTCCTGTCCTGTATGTCTCTCATCTTCCTGCATCTCCTCTTAATTCTCCAGAAAATCTGTTGCCTGGATTCTTACCTTTTCACCTCATCAGTTACTTTTGAGGGATCTCCTGACCGCAAAGCGCAGAGCGCGTTTTCGATGCTGCGTGAGGTGAAATCACCACAGCACAGGTGATGAGCTCCGCAGTAGCGCGCTTCAGGCACAAATAAGACAGAAAATAGAGAACATGTGCAGACATGAACGATCGTGTGCTAATTATGGTTTTTTGGTTGCGCCACTTTGAGAATGGACCGTGCGCTGGAAGCAGCTGCCTGGATCGCTGCGCAACAATGCGCTGTGCCGCTCTCTGCTCAAAAGAGTCCAAAAATGATATAATATAGAAAACCTTTTTCCGGCTCCCCTACTGGATGTGTAGGATATACAGCTCCCCCATAATTCGATCCCTGCTCCTGGATGAAAAGCCTGACATTTTCATCAATACAAGAACCCGCAGTCCGGACGCCCGGACAGAGAGTGAAAAGTGGACACGTCCGGGGAAAACGGAACGTACGGTCACCATAGTCCTCATTAAGCGGGAAATTATAGATACAGTATTGTGCTCGTGCCCTGGGCCCTTTAGAGTTCGTGGGCCCTGTGCAATTGCCCAGTTAATCCGGCCTTGGGCGGAACCGGTTCGCAGCAGCGTGAACCTTGCGCTGATCTGCTGGCTCTCCCTCGCGCTGATCTGACTTGCTCTGCGCGCAACGGCGGGCGGGAAGGGGGGGGCGCTTTTGGAAAAGTTGTGCGACACACCGAATCGATGATGCAATTCGTTGCCAACGCTTTTAGTAATCGATTTTCATCGAATTTATCGATTCGTTGTTGCAGCCCTATCTTAAAGCACTCAAGTTACCAAACCCTACAGGTGTGACTCTGTACCATGGGATCAACTCCATATTTAACTCTTGAATGAAGTTCCTGGAGTTTCTCTTAGTGGTCGTAGGATTGCTTTGAAGATTTCTGTAAAACTAATAAAAAATCAGGAGTATTTCTGCTGCTTGTGTAAAAAGTTCTATTGTTAATCTACATTCCTGTTTGTGGCATTCCTCATTTGCCTACGATAATAAACTGGATTAATCTAGTCTAATTTAATGATTCTTGTTTGCTTTACTTTTGACTTTATTCTGTTTTATTTCTCTACGTTTGATTTAAATCAGCAGAAACCCAGAGAACCCATAAGGATATAAATAACAAAAACACAAGAAAACTAATTCAGGTCCATCATTTTCCTGCAGCTTGGCAGAAATGATGTTTAAAGCCTCTTCTGGCTCCGGTCTGAAGCCTTTTCCTGACGCTCAAACGCTCAACATGGTTTTTGGGGTCAAAAGAAAATAATCTGAACACTCAAACTCCGATCCTCTTCTGTTCTCTGTGACACACAAGAATCACCCAACAGCTCTGGAACACGAAAGAGAAAGTCAGCAGAAATCTGAGTCGATTATGGATCCTAATGATCAGAACATCTGAGACGTCTAGATCAGGGGTGTCAAACTCGTTTTAGCTCAGGGGCCACATTGAGGGAAATCTAGTCCCAAGTGGGCCGGACCGGTAAATAAAATAAAAAACTTCAGATTGTTTTCTTTGTTTTAATACAATCAATATAAAACAAGGCTGGAGCCTGAGGACAGTGTAGTACAAGTACAACACCTGAAGTGTACTTGAAAATTTGAAGAAAAAAAAATCAACAAATTAAAAAAACATTCCTTAGTGATTCAAAGAGCTTACAGAACACATGGCTAGATCAGTTTCATGCAGCACTTAAAGTATATTTGACTCATTTTACTTTACATCTTTTAGCTTTCACCAGCACATCAATATCAGATGTCACATCCTGAGTGGTGGCCAACTTCAGGATATGATTCAAGTTCTTGTGTGAGCCTTGAAAGCAGCTTTGTTTTATTTATACTCATTACAGAGAAAACTTGCTCACAAAGATACGTTTATTTTCACTCTACATTGTAAAGTATGAAAATAAAGTTTACACAACCATCTCGCGGGCCGGATTTAACCCGCTTGCGGGCCGGATTTAACCTGCTTGCGGGCCGGATCCGGCCCGCGGGCCGCATGTTTGACACCCCTGGTCTAGATGAAGAAATGATAACAGACCCATTCATGTATACCAGTAGGTATCAGATCGGTCCGGCGTAGTGTTTCTATCAGGAGCCAGGCTGGACCACTGCATCGACGCTACTGGACCAGAGGAAACCACCAGTTCCTTCAGGAGCAGGAGGCGGGGTCAGTCAGGGAAAAGGTTGTATGCCTAAAATCTCTAAGTTAGTTTCACTTTTACTCATGAACTGAAATGGCCTGTATTTGTGTAGCGCCTTCCACAACCCCCCAAGGCGCTTCACGACACAGTCACCCGCTGGTGGGGACGAGCTACGATAGCCACAGCTGCCCGGCCGGGATCGAACCTGCAACTTTCCGATTACTGGACTCTGCCTCCTGTCCTTTAGACTTGTTTAGTGGGTCAGAACATCACGTAAGTTCAGGTATCTTCGTATCTTGCTCTCAGGGATGGTAGAACGGAGCAGCAGATGCAGCGACCAATCAGGGCTTTGCTCTCAGAGAGGAGGGCTTCGCTCCGTAAGAGGGCATTCACCTGGGGCCATGAGAGGTGGATGACCCACAGAACCAAGCCCGGAGAAGAACAAGCAGTCAACATGCTCTTCCTCCAGAGGGCAGCCAGGCTCAGCCTCAGAGACAAGGAGAAGAGCTCAGACCTCTGGAAGAAGCTCGGAGAAGACCTTCTCCTCCTCGTGGAAAAGAGTCAGCCAAGATAGCTTGGATATCTGATAGGGATGCCTCCGGGTTACTCCCTCTGGAGGTTATCCAGGATGAACTCACAAGGAGGAGAACCCCAGGAGGACCTAGAACACTGAAATGTTTGTTCTCCTTCATGGCCAGAAGATCCTCTAGGAGCTAGGGGGTGTGATGCCTGGGCCTAAGTGGGTGGGTGGATGGATGAACCTGCACCTTCACCCCAAATAAAACCTTCAATCACACACAAGGCACATTCCCCAGTGGGCTACAGGCAGTGGGGAAGCCGTGATTGAACTACCAACCTCTTTCCTCCTGAACTAGCCACCCTCAAGCAGAAGAAGCTGTTTTAGGCAAACAGGAAGTGTTTCGTCCGCAGCAGCAGGACTCAGAAAAACCAAAGCTCTGAGCCCAGGTCTGTTCGGTATACAGGGTCGGGCTGCAGGAGGGATTTTATTTCAACATGCTGCCTCATCAGCATCAAACCTGAAAGCAAGCTGCAGCGGGAGTCCTGATGAATCACATTATTTAGGAGACAGGCTGTAGACCAAAGCTGCACGCTTCACAACGCAGAACACGACCGAGTCCATGGAAGAAGCTAAATGGGTTTTTTCAGCGTTCAGCAGACGCTGAAAATACTAAAAACATTATCTGGTTGTGTTATTCCACTTTTGATGAGCTAATCAGATCATCTGAGCCAAAAAAGAAGACCTAAACAATAAACTTTGTGTTGACTTTCAGCTCTGGTGATGAATTTAAAAGCCCTCAGGTGCTGAGAGCTGATACCGATTCCTGCTCTGACCGGTTTGGCTGATTACAGTTAAACTACAGGAAAAAGACTACAGGGAACAGAAGAATCCCGAGGAAGCTGAAAGTTTTTATTGGTGATCGATGATGATGAGTTCAAGTATCCGAAAAAATACCTTAGCTGATGTTGTGTTCTTCTCCCATAAAAGCACATAAATTATTTCCTTTGATGGAAAGAATCATAAATTAGCTGGTGGGCAGAATCAGCCACTGGTCATGAGAAAGCAGCAAGTCAAATATCTGACATGTTTCCTGGTTCATGAACGCACCACGGCAGTGAAGGTTTCACAGCCAAGACCATGCACGTTATCGGCTCTGAACTCCTGGGATCTGAAGATCGGTGCTTTCCTGCTTCTAACGTGTGAGCCATTCCGCGTGTCGCTGACAGATGTTTGCACTAGTTTATTCCAGCTGTTCGAGATTATTCTGGCCCATAAAAGCTTGTGGAAGTTCAATGGAGTGAAACGGAAACTGTTTTACACAAACGTTAAAAACCTGCAGAGGAGGTTCTGATGAAATTAAACTGACCCGGAACCGGTCCAGAACCACAACTCACCGATGTTGATGTTACTTGTCAAACTTGTGCCGTTGGAGAACCCGACCGTCATCATCATCCTCAACAGCTGCAGCAGCGGGACCGGGGAACTCTGCAGCCGCATGTTTCCTCCAGCGGCACCGACAGGAGGCACGGAACCGCCGGAGTAATCCCATCCACACCGCGGCCGGGAAGGGTCCACCGCAGCCCGGACTCAGACGCGAGTATCCACCGGTCCGGTTCTGAGTCGGTTCCTTCTTAACGTCCAGAACCGGAGCAGCGCTGAGCTGCTGCGTCGCTCTGAGGCTTACTTCTCTCTCTCTCTCTCTCTCTCTCTCTCTCTCTCTCTCTCTCTCTCTCTCTCTCTCTCTCTCTCTCTCTCTCTCTCTCTCTCTCTCTCTCTCTCTCTCTCTCTCTCTCTCTCTCTCTCTCTCTCTCTCTCTCCCCACCCAGAGCTCAGATTCTGACCCTGAACTTATTGATCTCTGAGGTGTTGCTGCAGCTTCATTAGATAACTGGAGACCATCTCCCGTCTCCATCCCATAATATCTGTTCATGGCACACAGCTGGACTGCAGCCAGGGGAGGAACTCGCTCGCTCACACAACACCGGCTCCACTCTGCCTGGCCCGGATCAGGAGTGTTCCCATAGCTCTTTTCAGCCCTCTCCCTGAGGAGGTCTGCCTGGAGCTGGCCCAACACACCCTGCTGGCTGATTGGCTGGCTCAAAATCACGCCTACCATCACGCCCAAAACACACCAGCTGCGAAGCTCCATGAAGCGGATCTCTCATGAAATTTGCGCGCTGTCAGCTCCTCCTCTGCAGGGGCGTAGCACCAAATTCTGGGCCCTAGGTACAAGTCTTCTAGGTGGGCCCCCATGCTCAATTATTTAATATCTCTCTTACACATTTTTTGTCATGCTATAAGACAAGATAATAAATATGATCTTAGTTTAACCTCTATATTGAGCAAATACAAATGCCAGCATAATAAAAGTGAAATGCCCAGACTTCGCATATAATTATTTTTATTTGCCAACAATGTGTTCAAACAAAAATCCTGGAATTTATTTTCCAGTAAATGCTCACTGACGGGTCTTCATGTTAGCAAAATCACTTATGAGATCTTTAAAGTCCAATCCTTTGGCTAATTGGCTTTCAATAGACAGAAGAGCTAGTCTGTTCAGTCTGTCCTGGGACATTGTTGATCTCAAATAATTTTTCACCAGTTTCAGTTTGCTAAAAGCCTGTTCACCCCCAGCAACAGTCACAGGTAGTGGGCAAAATATCCTCAGTCCAATACAAACTTCTCCAAAAATGCTCTGTAATTGCATCCTGTAGATGGCATTAAGCAGCTCAAGAGGAGACCGAATGTGTGGAAATGTGGCACCATATGTTGTTCTCAGGTGTAGCATCTCATTCTCAAATTCAGCTGTGAGATCCTTGTAATATTTTCTCATCAGTGCCTGGCATGATATCTTCATCTGCTCTTCAGTCATGTCTGTCATGGTGCATGATGTTAAGCTTTGCTAATACTGATATATATTGATATATTAAATACATATGACATGAAATAAACCAGGTTCTCTCTGTGAATGTAATGTACTCTAAATTTTATAATCCCTGCATTATCAGCCAAATTATAAGATTGTCCGTTTTCAAGATCAAATATAAAGAAATTTAAAATAGGCTTAAAATATCTAACCAAGTCAATAACAATCCTCTAACACCAGTGTCATCATGCTATATGAAAAACAGTGGCAGCTTCTCATTCCTGAGATTACCACGAATCCATCGATACCAAGTTTGTCCTGGTCCATGACTGGGAAGGAGCTGAAATATCCACACAGAGTGAACCTGTTTTTACTGCGAGGTCCGCGAATTAATTGGCGGCGGCCGCCCGCGATAATAATTCTAACACTAATTAATATATTAGTGTTTTCACTGATAACACTAATTAATTTATATTTGATCTTGATGGTGAAACCAAAGGCGTTTAACACTGAACACCTAACATGAATGCAGCTTCTGAGAGCTAGCTAATATCAGCTAAAACTGTGTTCTGCTGCTGCTGCTCACCGTCCTTCTACTTGCTTCTGTTCAGTTAACTTTTTCTCCTTCTTTTCTGTTCTTTTCTGGAAGCCAGATTTCCCTTTCTTGGGAAAAGACATGACTGACTCTCCTGCCTCCAGCTCTGGCTGTCGGCATCTGTGATGTCTCATAGCTGAACATGCAGTCGTGCAGCCCCTGGCCGCTGGTGTGGACTAAACCACTTTGCACATTTTTAAGGGGTGATAGATGCCTCAGAGATTATTCAGTTATTATTTTTAAGGCGAAATTCTGTTTCTTAACCTCTTTATCCGGGTAAAGGGAAGTTTATTAAGACATTAAGTAAGTTGGGGGGGGGGGGGGAACAACAACAATAAAACATTTTTATTCAAAGCTGTCTCAGGGCCCCTCCCTGCAGTGGGCCGTGGGTAAACGGTACCCTTCCCCCCCCCCCCAGTCCGATGCCCCTGCTCCTCTGGTCGCATCAGGCAAAAATTGAGCGCTTCTGCTCACGCCTACTGTTTCCAGAGGCAGCCTCGCCTCTGTCAGGGCGCCCCAGGGCAGCTGTGGCTACACCGTAGCTTATTCCCACCAGTGTGTGAATGGATGTGTTGTGAACAAGGACGTAATTTTCACTTTAGAAGTGGGGGGGACACAGGGGAGGAGGGGGAGGGGGGTATCTTTACAATATGTTCTAATGGGAAACCGGCTTCAACACAAACGGTTGCTTTCCACTTGGTCCTACAGCTCAACCAGTGTCAATTTAATATAGTGTAATATTGTTTTTGGATGGTAAAAAGTGCAGGGGTCAAAACTTGACTTTGGAAAAAGTGGGGGGGACATGTCCCCCCTGTCCCCCCCCCCAAAATTACTTCCATGGTTGTGAAGCGCCTTGGGGGGCTGTATAACCCTAAGAAGGTGCTGTACAAACACAGAACGTTTACCGTTACACGTGTTATGAATGAGGGGTTAACGTGGACGCAGCACACCAACAGCAAAGTGAGCAAAGACAAACCCAGCAGCTCAGACACCTACGACAGCTTCTCCAGATCTTCATCACAGCCGAGCCTTTTCCATCCAGAACCGTTTGCATGAATGATTCATATTTATGAACTAAAACTGATGATTCTGTGAGTGAAACAGCTCCATGATTGTTCTCCAGCAAACAATCATTTATGATGGTAGTTCCTGCTTCAGTGACTCCACGTTGTTTCAAACACACACACACACAGCTGATGATGGTGAAGAACGATGGTGTGTGTTTGTCACATTTTTGATCATTTAAATGTGGTTTATTTAGGCTGCTTCTGATGATTTTATCATCCTGAACATTTATTGCAGATTTACCAACAAACAGCTGAGAAGAGAAAACATAAACATGCTGGAGGAGCAGCAGAGATTTATTCCCTGTGAATTATTAACATTTGGATTAAATCTCCTGTTAGAATAAAAGCTTCTACAGCTGCTGCAGATCACCTCTGTCACATTCAGCATAAACTTTCCTTCCTACAGAGATAATACACTGATTACCCCCCCCCACACACACACACACACACACGCACACACATACATACACACACACACGCACGCACACAAACACATACATACATACATACACACACACGTACACACACACACACACACACACACACACATGAAAGCATGCACACACACACACACACACACACACACACACACACACACACACACACACACATACACACACGCACACACACACACACACACACACATACATACACACACACACGCACGCACACATGTATACACACACACACAAGCACGCACACACACACACACGAAAGCATGCACACACAAACACGTACATACATACTACATACACACACACACACACACACATGTATAC
>NC_091750.1:73654761-73737261 GCF_043380555.1 Nothobranchius furzeri | reverse complement strand
GGTGAGGATTGGGACGTAGATCGACCAGTAAATCGAGAGCCTGGCTTTCTGGCTCAGCTCCCTCTTCACCACGACAGATCGGCTCAGCGTCTGCATCACTGCAGATGCTGAACCAATCCGCCTGTCGATCTCCCAATCCCTCCTACCCTCACTTGGGAACAAGACACTGAGATACCACTTGAGGTAGGACCTCTCCCCCGACCCGGAATTGGCAAGCCACCCTTTTCCGGTCGAGAACCATAGTCTCAGATTTGGAGTAGCTGATCCTCATCCCAGCTGCTTCACACTCGGCCGCGAACCTGAAGCTGAAGGTCAGAGCTGGATGAAGCTAGGAGGACCACATCATCCGCAAAAAGCAGAGACGAGATTCTCCTGCCACCAAACTCGACACACTCCACACCACGGCTGCGCCTAGAAATTCTGTCGATAAAGGTAATAAACAGAACTGGTGACAAAGGGCAGCCCTGGTGGAGTTCAACCCTCACCGGGAACAGGTCCAACTTACTACTGGCTATGCGGACCAAACACACGCTCCACTGGTAAAGGGACTGAATGGCCCTTAACAGAAAGCCACCCACCCCATACTCCTGGAGCGTCCCCCACAGGGTGCCCCTGGGGACACGGTCATAAGCCTTCTCCAAATCCACAAAACACATGTGGATTGGTTGGGCAAACTCAAATGCCTCCTCCATCACCCTTGCAAGGGTATAGAGCTGGTCCACAGTTCCACGGCCAGGACAAAAACCACATTGCTCCTCCTCAATCTGAGATTCAACTATCGATCGGACCCTCCTCTCCAGTACCTTGGAGTAGACCTTTCCAGGGAGGCTGAGGAGTGTGATCCCCCTATAGTTGGAACACACCCTCAGGTCACCCTTCTTAAAGATGGGGACCACCACCCCGGTCTGCCACTCCACAGGAACTGCCCCGATGGCCACGCAATGTTGCAGAGATGTGTCAACCATGACAGCCCTACAACATCCATAGCCTTGAGATACCCAGGACAAACCTCATCCGCCCCCGGGGCTCTGCCGCTGTGTAGTTGTTTGACTACCTCAGCAACTTCTGCCCCCGAGATTGGACAGTCCATCCCCAGGTCTCGCCTAGATCTGGTTCCTCCTCGGAATGTGCATAGGTGGGATTGAGGAGCTCCTCAAATTATTCTTTCCACCGTCTGACTATAGCCCCAGTTGACGTCAGCAGCTCCCCATCCCCACTGTAAACGATGTGAGCGAGTTGCTGCCTTCCTCTCCTGAGGCGCCGGACAGTTTGCCAGAACCTCTTTGGAGCCGATCGATAGTCTCTCTCCATGGCCTCACCAAACTCCTCCCATGCCCAAGATTTTGCCTCGGCAACTGCCACTGCTGCACCCCGCTTGGCTATCCGGTACCTGTCTGCTTACTCCGGAGACCCACAGACCAGCCACGCCCTGCAGGCCTCCTTCTTCAGCCTGACGGCTCCCCGAACCTCTGGTGTCCACCATCGGGTACGGGGGTTACCACCACGACTGGCACCGGCCATCTTGCGACCACAGCTAGCAACAGCCGCCTCAAATATCGCAGACAAGGCCCACTCGGAGTCGATGTCCCCCACTGCTCTCGAGATGCGGTCAAAGCTCTGCCGGAGGTGGGAGTTGAAGACCGTCTTAACAGGTTCTTCTGCCAGGCGTTCCCAGCAGACCCTCACTATGCGTTTGGGGCTGCCAGGTCTACGTGGCATCTTCCCCTGCCATCTGATCCAACTCACCACCAGGTGGTGATCAGTTGACAGCTCCGCTCCTCTCTTCACTCGGGTGTCCAAAACATACGGCCGCAGGTCAGATGATACGACTACAAAGTCTATCATTGACCTTTGACATAGGCTGCCCTGGTACCAAGTGTACCAAAACATATTCTAAATGGAAAATCATTATTACTCTTATACCAATCATTAGTACTTCCTCATATGATGTACTGTCTGGAGGTCTGGGGAAACACTTACAAATCTCACATAAAAACCATAGTTTTACTGCAGAAAAGAGCAATAAGGGTAATGTAACAATTAAATTTACATATTATTTAATGAACCATAAGACACAAGATTCCATAGAAAATATGACATCAATCTTATGGATCTTTGGGTACTTTTAACCAGAAGATTGGAACTTTTTGTTGCAGGGATTATGTAACAACTTCATATTAACTCAGAGACAAAAGAAAGAGAGTCAAGTTTTAAAAGTTTAAAGATTTATTACTAAACGAATTAAAACTAGACTAACTTTAAACACTAAATGTATGGTGTAACTAAGGTGAAGTGAGACGGAGAATGGTGTAATGTGAAATGTTTTTCAGAACCAGCAAATCCAAAGAAACGATTAGTTCTGATGAGAGTGAAGGTGATGTTTTGCGCTAAGCTTTGATTTGGAGATTCATGACACACATTGAGACGTCATTCTGTCTGCCTACGTACCCTTTCGGAAGTCCCCGTCTAGATCAGGAATGTCGAGGTCCAGCTTGGCCCTCTCTGGAACCGAAGCCGATAAGAAAAGCAGCGGTTGCCAACTCAAACCAGTCTTGAGATACTTCCAGGTCACGACAGTTTATTGGCATCTAGCAAGACCCAAAACGGAGTCATGATGGTTCAGCTTTTATTCTGAAAGGAACTGTTGCTTGGTTGGTAAAGTGCAACAGATTTTATCCAGCTTGTCGTTGGTTCTTTCGGCTGAAGAGGAGAGTTACGGATTGGCCACTCCGACAACTTCTCTAGAAAGCTTGAACTGGCGTTAAAGATGACGTGGGCATAGTTTTATAATTCGGATGTTTTGATTTACGGTCGAATGAAAAGAGGACAGATTTACCAAGCACCGCCAAAACCACGCCTCCGTCAGATCTGGCAGATTCTGATTGGATCAGTAAAAGCAATGGGCCATGTGTCATAACTAGGGTTGTCACGGTATGAAAATTTAACCTCACGGTTATTGTGACCAAAATTATCACGGTTTTCGGAATTATTGCGGTATTTTTTAAACGGTGTTGCATATGTTCAGAAAGCATTGATAGTCCTGTTCTACACAAACTGAAATAGTTCTGAAAAGGTTTAACAGTGTTTATTAAACCTAAAATAACACAAAGCCTTAGCAAAAGTGCAACTTTTCACAAGTAAAGGAACAAATAGCTTCTTTTTCTGGAACATGTTACAGTAGTCAGTGCAGGTTTAAATTATACAAATCCAAACATTCAAAACATAAACAATATGTAAACAAATCAAAGAAACACCACTTGTTTTCTCATATACTTGTTTTCTTCATTATCAAAATGAAAATCTAAAACTCCAGTCCACACTTGACTTGAGCACTGTACAAGTCAACCTTAAAAAAATATGTATTTAAAATAAATAGCCACTTTAAACAAATTACTAAAATAACTACTACACTATGTAATCAAATCCAAATGTTCAAGTATAAATGGCATTGAATAAGTAAACAAATCAATGACAAGGAACTAATTGTATATTTCTCTTCATCATCAACAAATAAGATGCTTCATCCAGCAACAGGGTGTCCGTGACACGGTTTAAATGCTGGCAGAGGACAATGCGGCTGCAGCATATAGTGACTCATTGCATTCTCTCTCAACCAAAAGTCCTCACGTCATGCATTTAAGCTAAAATGCTAATGATAACCTACCTTGCACTGGCTGTAGAGACGTGGGTGATGGTCACGCAGATGTGCCATTCGATTCGAAGTGTTGCTGCCTTTTGCAGACACTTGTTTCCTGCACGTTCTGCAAACGGGATAGCCGTCTTCTATTAACTGTCCCTCAGCATTTTTCAGAAATCCAAAATATGCCCATACTTCCGATTTAGTCTTCTTTGAGGGCTGATGGATGTCCTGGGCGCTGCCGTCTCCTCCTTCGGCCATTATTTCAGCTTCAAAGTTTTGGTGCCGTTGCAAACTAAAAAGTGCGTGTGCGCGCCGCGGGAACTTCAGCTGAAGCGACGGTGGCTGGTAAGGGTCATTGCGCCGAAACCGCGGCCACGGTAAACCCACCGAGATAATTTAGATTTTTTAAAACTGGACGGTTATTTTTATTGTCAACTTTTTTACCGGGGTTTACCGCTATACCGGTTACCGTGACAACCCTAGTCATAACCTCACGTGTAATCAGTCTCTAGTGGAAACATTTAAAGTTATATTACTTATTATATTCTGTAGGATTATAATATCAAGTAATTCATATTTAATTTCACAAATTGGTTCACATTTTATTATTGACTAACACTTTGTTTGATTAGCTTATTAAAAATAGAGTTCTTTGATTTATTAAAAAGAATGAGTCCTTTGTCTTCAGTCTTCTCTTGAGCTAGAAAGGAACAGTTTAGAAGCAGATGCATGAGACCTTGAGCAATATCTCATGCAGATTAGTTCTTGCTGAAGAGAGGGGGGAATTACTTTTAGGTGGAAAACAGTCATTTCATTCCGTTACAGTAATTACCAACTCTGATTACCATGCACCCTGTTTATAAAACTAAAAATACTTACATTTACAGATCTGGTCAAACTACAAACAGCACAAGTACTCTATAAAGTACAAAATAAAATATTTCTGGATTGTATTCAGAAGCTATTCCAGGTCAAAGAAACTCAGTATGAACTAAGAGGCTTGGACACTGGAATCAGGGCATGTAAAACTGTTAAATCATTTTAAAAAATGCACGTCAAGAAGATGATGTCATGCTACCATAATGACCGTATGTGAGCTAGTGTATCTGATAGATGTGAATGAAAACGTAATGTTCTTGCACAAGTTATAGCATTTAAATCTCTGTTTTGGTCATTATCATACATCGACTTATTAAGATTACTGGTAGTTTAGTATAGTTCTGTATTTAGTTCTGGGTATTTTTCCTCTTGCTGAATTATGGTTGTTGTTGCTCAATATATTTCAATTATTGTTATCATAATTATTACTTTTATCCCATTCTCATTTTTATTATTACATTACTTTTAATTATTATTGTCTTTTCTTTTCTTTTTTTCTCTTTTTTTTTTTGAGAAGTGATGTGATTGAGTAAATAGGGTAGGCATAAAAAGCTAGGCTTCAGCCTACACCTTTTTGGTTACTATAATTGAGATTCTGTATTGCTGTGTTCTTTCTTTTTCTTTTTAAATGACCAAAATAAATAAGTAAATAAAGCAGAAGTGAAATGTGTGTTTTTTACATGTTCTAAAGCATCTCCTCCCGCTAATCCGTGGTTGGATCCTGATTTTACATCCCTTCCAAATTATCCACCTCAGCCAGAAGCCTGCAGAACTAACGGCTTTCTGTTGTTTCCTTTATGAGAGGATGAATAAGTGATGAATGAGTGAGCCCACAGGCGTTTGAACACGTAGAATGCATGTTCAGTAATGTTCACAATGCTAGTTAATAATTCACTCTGAGAGGAAAATCCGACACGTCAAAGTTGGTTCTACTCATTACACACAAATGTATGAATAATTGATTATTACATATAACTTATTGGTCCGTAAACCTGGAATTCTGTGATTGTTCCTATGGAATTGTGTCTCCCCTGAAGAGGACGGCATCTTCTTGCTTCATCATTTCTGCTCAACTCAGATCTGTTTCTATTGTTTTCAGAAGGACAGGTTTGAATTTAAAATCAATACTTGTGTCTGCGTCTGTGAGGTCCCGGATATGAAACATCTGGAGAAAACAAAAGAAAGAGTTTAGGTCTCAGGAAGATTTTACCTGCAGCTCTTCTCTCCTTTTATGGCAGCAAAACTGTTTAAGTTTTCTTTGAGCCTGAGAGACAAAAAGTTCAATGGAGCTAATGTAGTTTGTTTATATCTGTTAGAAGCATCATCTGAATCACAGCCCAGCTCTAAACCATGTAAAGGTAATCAGTCCCTCCAGGATCTGATGCTTTCAGGGACTGCTGTGGCCAAAATCACTTATTGAGCTATAATTTTCAAGTTTGTTTTAAAATATTAGCTTCTGATTAATTCAGTTATTTCAAGATTTCAAGAAAAATTTCTGGCACAAAACCCACAGTTAAAGACAAGTAATCTTGTCTGAATGTGAACTTACAACTGATGTGGACGCCAAAGATTCTGCCAGAGAAACTTGCCGATCTCCTCACATGTTTTGTGGTTGAAACTAGACCACTGTAACTCTCTTTTCACGTGTCTGAGCAGAACCTCCCTGAACCGTCTACAGGTGGTTCAGAACGCCTGTGCTCGGCTTCTGACCAAGTCCTCCAAACACACCCACATCACCCCGCTTCTCCTCCAGCTTCACTGGCTGCCAGTCAACTTCAGGGTTCATTTCAAGATCCTGGTTCTGGTCTATAGGGCCTTACATGGACAAGCACCACCTTACATTGGTGATCTTCTTAGTCCCTACACCCCCAGCAGGTCCCTGAGGTCCAGCGACCAAAGCCTACTGGTTGTGCAGCACCAGGCTAAAGGTCAAAGGTGACAGATCATCTGCTGCTGTGGCCCCCAGACTCTGGACCTCTCTCCCCCTGAGCCTGAGATCAGTGGTCTCCTTTAAACTCACCTGTTCATGCTTTGGTGGAACCTTCACCACCACCCTCTCCTTGTTCTGCTCTTATTCCGCCTTTCCCAGGATCTACTGATTTTCTCTTTCCTGTTGACTTTTGATATTTTTATGCATTTTAATTTTTTTAATGTTTGTTCTTGTGAAGCGCCTCATGATGTTTACTTTGAGAGGTTCAATAAAAGATTGTTTTCTTTCTTCTTAAGCAAGGATTTATGTCTGTGTTTCACCATCAAGT
Organism: Nothobranchius furzeri; assembly: GCF_043380555.1. Lineage (NCBI taxonomy): Eukaryota > Metazoa > Chordata > Actinopteri > Cyprinodontiformes > Nothobranchiidae > Nothobranchius > Nothobranchius furzeri. The sequence continues at coordinate 73,730,484 of NC_091750.1, read as the reverse complement.
TGCATTTGGTGCAGAACAGCTTTCCAACTATTGTACCTAATGTATAGAAATGTTTGCACTTATTTTAACACACACACACACACACACACACACACACACACACACACACACACACACACACACACACACACACACCAAAACGTCGACAAATCTGGGTTCTTGTTTTGTTTTTTACGCACAACCTTTGAAGAAAACGTATTTCCAGTTTGTTCCCAGCGTTTCATCTCACCCAAAAGGGGACAGGGCCATTTGAAGGAGCAGGAAGTTAGTGAACAAAAACCCAGTAATGTCATCTAAGAGAGAAAAATAAGAAACAAGCAAGCTGCAAACCATCACAGTTTGTTGTTTTATAAACAAACAAACACCTGAAGAAACCAGGAAGTGGTTTGTGTTTTATTTATGATGCCATGTGCTTTAAATCTGTCAGAGAACATCAGCGCTGCACCACACAGCCGGTTCTTTCTGTTTACCAATGCAGCTTACTCTAAAGCTCTTAAGGCCCTCTGCTGAGCGCTGACGGGCAGAAACAACGTCACGCGCCACCAGAACAAGTTCAGGAAGGTCAGGGCGGAGCGGAAAGAGGGAAGTTAGATCAGATGCTCAAGTGTAAATGATGAAAGACCCATACTTGTAAAGCACCTTTCAGAGTCAGAGGACTCCAAAACACCTTACCCTGCAGTGAGTCATTCGCCCATTCACATGCTGGTGGTGATGAGCTACCATGTAGCCACAGCTGCTCTGGGACACACTGACAGAGGCGACACCGGTCCGTCCGACCACCACCAGCAGGCAGGGAGGGTTAAGTGTCTTGCCCAAGGACACAACAGTAGCATTCTCTGGTCGGAGCCGGAATTGAACCAGCAACCTTCTGATTACTGGCCAACCCGCTCTCCTCCTTGAGCTACTACTGTCCTTTATTTTTATCATCTCAACCACATTCGTGCTTCCTACTCTTCTTCATTCTGTCTTGCTGGAATAACTATTAACTGTATGTCCTCCAGCTAGAGGAGGAGTGCTTCCCAACATGTGTTTCAGACCTGAAACCAGGAAGAAGGGAGACTAAATTAAAAATATCCCAGATCGAGGAGCAACCTTCGGTCCAAACTCAGCTCAAATGAAAGCTGGTCTGCCTCCTCCCCAGTCCTTCCTCTCCGTGACTCCTCCACCTGCAGGAAGGAAAGAACCAGAAAAATGTCCTTCAGCGACTTGGCTGTCAGGAGGAGTTAGAGCCATGGGAGGGGAGGACACATTTCTCTGAATTTCTTTAAGAGCAGATGGATTCGCAGCCTCTCGAAACAAAAGGCAGGAAATGATGGAAAGAGGAGTAAAATACAGGAAATGTGAGGAAAAGTTCAAACAGGAAGAGTTGGGCTGTTAAAATGACTCTGCATCGTTTTAATCCTCATTATCTGCAAAAGAGTCAGCAGCTCTGGATCCCTCTCCTGTGCAATTGGACGTGTTTCCATGGTAACGGGATGCAGGGGCAGGACCTCATGCTGAAAAGGGATTGTAACACGATTGACTCCACAAGACGCACCCTGATGCTGTACCTGTGTGTGTGTGTGTGCGTGTGCGCGCGTGTGTGTGTGTGCTACCTGTCCCTGTGGAGGAACATGGGACAGCAGTCGGACTGATGACTTTTATCAGGAAGGTCGGTGTCCCTGTAGGACAACCTGAGGTCTACAGAAGATGTTTTTTACTTCTGAAGGACTCAGATATCCATCGGATCTCAGAATGAAAACTACTCACACATCGCTGCAGCTGGTGTTTGATTCCAGGTCCGGTTTGAGCTTTGGTTCTGAAGCCCTGAGACGTGAGGATGTCCTAACATGAGCTAGGCGTGTGAGGCAGACCGAGGTCCTGATGTTCCTATGAGAAGCTCAGTAATCCTGGTGATGGATTCAAGACAGTCTGGTAACTCTTTGGGAATGTTGTGGTTTTCCTGGATTGATCTAAAACAAGTAACTTGAATCTTAAGTTTAGAACCTGCAGAACCTCCTCTTTATTTGTTCTGTTCTTCCTAACTAGCAGCAGCCAATCAGCTTCTAAATCTTCCTCTAACTGCTTTTGATGCTTGTTGTCATGGCAAGTACAACTAAGCCAGCTGATGGTGTTCAGCCTCCTTCAGGACTCAGGAGCTCAGTGTGTTTAGGAACAGATTTATCAGGTTGGAGATTTATACACACACAGCTGGCCTTCACTGAGCTGGTTTCTGACACCTGGGAGTGTGTGTGTGTGTGTGTTGGCGAGGGTAGAAAATTCTCGTTTCTCTGAGAAGAAGGTCTGCAGGACAAACGCAGACAAAGGCCACAGGTTCAGTCCTCTGAGTCGACGTCTGACGGTGAAACAATGGCTCCCACAGTTCCAGCTGGCGTCTCCCGGTCCTCTTCCTCCACAGCATCGTCATCAGCACGTTTACTTGTCTGTTTAAGTGAAACTAAAGTAAATATCAAGGTTAAACGTTTGACAGCTGCAGTTGTGAAAGTATTTACGTCTCTATAACTTACAGGAGAAACTAACAAGGTTAAATAATAAAACAGGTGCTGACCTGCACACCAAAGATGGGTGGGTCTGCACCTGTCATTCAGATTAGAAGCAGATGTTAGCTGACTCAAACAACCCAGAGAAAAGAGGAAACACCGTTTACCTGGTAAACCAGGTGTAGACCCGATTTTTTAGAAGGGTAAATATTTAAAATCCTTCCTGATCAGAAAATATCGGATTAGTTCAGATGAACATTTTCACTCATCTTCATAGGTTTTAGTTTGTGCTGAGCTGATTCTGATCAGCTACAGCCGCAGTTTAAGTTGATGATGTCACTGTAACATCTGAACTGTGAACGTTTAATCGTTTTCAGACTAATTCGTTTCCCACAGCTTCATTTGTTCAAGCATGAAGTGTTGCTGGTCGTTCCAGTGCATCAAAACCTGCAGAACTCCGAAGCACTCCCTGTGCTGGAAAAATGACGAAAACGATCTGCCTCTGGTTTGAATTTTCTGCTGTGGTTGCCATGGTTACCGTTTGAGCAGAGAGCACGGTGCATCACAGGTCTTCGCAGGTGTCTGAATGTCCCACAGTTCATCAGAGTTTGAGACTAACGTAAAGCGACAAAAACACGGTGTCAGCAATTTACACACACACACACACACACACACACACACACACACGCACGCACGCACACACGCACGCACAAACACACACACACGCACGCACGCACGCACACACACACACACACACACACACACACACACACACACATGATGACGGGTTCTCCGGTATTCCCGTAGAGGTCAGGTGGATCATGCTCTGCCTATCTGCGGGTCTGTTAGACTTATCGTGGACGTTCATCTCAGAGCTCCTCCAGCTGACTGCAGGATGCATTCAGTAGTCCAGTTGCAGCAGGTTAGAAATCCATTATAAAGGACCAACATTCCTTGGAAGAGTGAGGATGAAACTAAACTTTCCAACAGGAGAAAGGGTCAGGAGAAGCACGGTGGTCAAAATTCACATTCTTCCTGGTCGTGGAGATCACAGATCCAGGAGGGGACCCCAGACCTCTCTCCTAGACGCTCTCCAAATTGTCTCTTTGTATCCCGAGGTTTTCACAGGATCGTAGTCCCTCTGGTGAATTCCGAGTCAGACCCAGGAACTCCTTCCAGACCTGAAGGCAACCTAATGACGTCTACTCACATCAGAGCGTCCAGCTCCACTTGGGAAGTCCTCCCAGAACTGAGAAGATATTCAATCCCTCCAGGTTCTGTCTGCTCAAGAAGCTCCTCCAAGTGAGCAGAAAACTCAGACCGGAAGGTTTTCTCATCAGATCCTTGAATCTGTAGTTGTTTTGGGATTGGCAGGGTCCAGTTCGTGGCTTGCTACAGTCCAGGAGGACCAAGTGGGAACACCGGACACCCAGATGTGATCCCAAAACAGAAGTGCCAAAATTTGCAGTTCCGCCCTCGTCCACTAGGGGCTGGTACCAGAAGTGAGCAAATCCTCTTTGACTTCCATGTTAAAAACGCCAACTCCACAGCAGATTTCCACTGTAGATTTCTACAGAGACCGCTGGTCTGTTCTTGCGAGCTGGTTGGAGAGCCCTTGCTACAATGTCAGGCCCCGACACAGACACTAGGCTGCGCCAGACAACAGATCAGAACTCAGACCACGTCACTGCAGCTTCTTGGATCCAGGATCTCAGTCTTCTGGTCACAGCGGGAGAAGTCCACCTTTTTATTCCCCGACTTCATTTATTCATCTGTGTTAAATCATTTGAGTCCGGTGAACACGAACCTCGCCTTCGCTCCCACTAGGACACCTAAACACGTTTCCTATCCTTAATGTGTTAGCCTATCCTGGGAATGTTGGGTGTCCCTCCTCCACCTGCTACCAAACACCATCGGATAGAGAAACACGAGGCAGTAATTCTGCTGCGTGGTGAACGAAACCAGTTTAGAGACTGACAATGGGAACATTCATCACAGCAGGACAGCACCTGGGAAAACCACCTCACAGTGGGGGAGGGTTGTTCCCTTCCAGTATTTGGTGTGTGCGTGCGTGTGCGTGTGTGTGTGTGTGCGTGCGTGCGTGTGTGCATGTGTGTGTGCGTGCGTGTGTGTGTGTGCGTGTGTGCGTGTGTGTTTGTGTGTGTGTGTAAGGAAGTAATGTAATGAAGGGGAGATGGCTAACAGAGGAATGTAAAGCTTAAGACGACACGGACCCCATCATCCATAAAAGCCCCCCCCACCCCCACCCCGAGCCGACCCATTTATCTTTCTTTACCTTCGCCATCCTCCATTTAAAGTTAAATTCCCATCAGTCACTCATTCCACATTGATGACATTCATCTCCACATGTGACCCGTCCCCGTGGCAAGCGGTGGCCGGGCTCAGGAACTATTCGGTGGTTTAACCCCCATCCAACCCCTTAAAGCTGAGTGTGAAGCATTGAGGCGTTGGGTCCCGTTAGTCTTTGGTAGACCCGACACTCACCACCAGGCCACTGAAGGTAAGCTCTACCTTCTACATCTGAATCTTTTATTACACACTTTATTATTTATTATTCCTCTAGAATCTGTTATTAAGTGATAATAAATGGTAAACGTTCTGTGTTTGTTTAGCGCCTTCTTAGGGTTCTACAACCCCCCAAGGCGCTTCACGACACAATCAGTCATTCACCCATTCACACGCTGGTGGGGATCAATCAATCAGATTTATTTATAAAGCACTTTTCAAACAACGTGCTCAAAGTGCTTTACAAAATGACCCCAGATTCCCATAACAGGTTAAAAACATTAACAGACATATGCAAGCACACACACACGCACGCACACACGCACACACACACAAGTAAAAATTATATTTGGCTGAGTCCAGATGAGCCAAGTAAGGTAAGGCAAGGAAAGCCATCAGAGGAGCCGTCTGCCCCGGCAGCATCAGGTCTTCCTCACTGTCAGGGCACTCAGTGGAGGGGGAGCATAGACCCCCACCTCCACTTAAACACCACCTATAGAGCGCCCAGGAAGCTACAGTCGACCACCGCTCCCGGGGCAGAGGGCCCCTACTGAGGAAACACTGGATTAAAATGAGTAAAAATATAATAAAAGAGCTAATATAAATGACAAAAGTTAGAAAATAAGTAATAAATAAAATGATATAGACAGTAAAATCATAATATTAAATAATAAAACTGTGCTAAAATATAATCATATAAAACATGCAAAGCAAGCAATAAAATATAATCATGTAAAACGAGAAATAAAGCTAGTAAATATTTCGATAAAAGCTAACCTAAAAAGATGGGTCTTGAGCCTGGACTTAAAAACACGAACGTTCTCTGCAGCCCTGAGGTCCTCTGGCAGCTCGTTCCAGAGGCGAGGGCCATAACACTGGAATGACGCCTCACTGTGAGTGTGTGTCCTGACTTTAGGGATGACCAGGAGACGCCTGCCAGAGGAGCGCAGAGGCTGTGAGGGTTCATATGGTAAAAACAGTTCTGATAGATAAGAAGGCCCAAGACCGTTAAGACACTTAAAAACCATTAGAAGAACCTTAAAATGGATCCTGATACATACGGGGAGCCAATGCAATGATTTTAAAACTGGTGTAATGTGCTTCCGCCTCCTGGTCTTCATCAGGACACGTGCTGATGAGTTTTGTAGAAGTTGTAAGCCTGAGATGCTCTTTTTAGGAAGACCAGAAAGCAGGGCATTGCAGTAGTCTATCCTACTGGTGAGAAATGCATGCATAAGTATCTCCGTATTGGCCAGAGAGAGAATGGGGCGGACTCTGGCGATGTTCTTTAGATGATAAAAACCTATTTTTGTGATATTTTTAATGTGTGGAATAAAAGTCAGCTCAGAGTCAAAAATCACACCCAGGTTCTTCACTTGTTCAGAAGGATTAAAAGACAAAGATTGTAATTTCGGTAAAAGCTTCTCTCTCTGGGCCTCAGGACCAATGACTAAAACATCAGTTTTGTCCTGGTTGAGCTGGAGAAAGTTCTCTGCCATCCAGGATTCAATGTCTAAAATACAGTTAAAAAGTGCATCCATTGACCGAGAGTCATCAGGAGACACGGAGATGTACAACTGTGTATCATCAGCATAACTGTGAAAGTTAACCCCTTGTCTCCTGATGACTCTGCCAAGAGAGAGCATATAGAGCAGGGGTGTCCAATCCTGGTCCTGGAGGGCCGGTGTCCTGCAGTTTTAGTTTGATCTCTGTGTCATCACACCTGATTTCAATCGGCAGCTAATTAACAGGCTTCTGCAGAGCCAGATGAGCTGCTGCACAGGTGTTTCAACCATTGAATCAAGTCTGTTGGAGTAGAAAAACCACAAAACCTGCTGGATACCGGTCCTCCAGGACCAGGATTGGACACCCCTGATATAGAGATTAAAAAGCACTGGGCCTAAAATTGAACCCTGGGGCACACCACATGCAATCCCATGGACCCTAGAGGAACAGATATCCAAACTCACCATGAAGGTAGGATGTGAACCATCTACAGCACCAGAGAGGCTGATCTGTTTTAAACGAGTTAAAAGAATAGTGTGGTACTGTATCGAAGGCAGCACCTAGACCCAGTAGAACCAACACAGTCACCTTCTGTTTGTCACAATTTACTCTAAAATCATTTAAAATCTTTAGAAGAGCCTTCTCGGTGCTGTGGTTCACCTTAAAACCAGACTGAAATGTCTCTAGGACATTATTAGTGTTTGTAAAACCATTTAGTTGATTTAAAACCAACTTTTCTAAAATTTTGCTTAAAAATGGTAAGTTGGATACCGGTCGATAATTGTTTAATTCTTTAAAATCTAAATTGCTCTTCTTCAACAGGGGCCTCACCACCGCCCCTTTAAGGGCAGCAGGAAAGACCCTCGTCGGAAGGGAGCAATTCTTCAGGGTTAAAATCTCATCACTAAAAGATCCATAACATTTTTTTAAAAACGAAGTTGGGATTGGGTCCAGAACACATGTGGTGGGTCTCACTGAGGAGAAAACTTTATCAAGAGTCTCAGCTTCTGCCAGGACAAAACTGTCCAGTGTTTCCTCTGGTATAGACACACATTCAGATCTATCTAAAACCTTATTACTTATGGAGGATAAAATATTCTGTCTGATGGTGTCTACCTTCCCTCTGAAGTGGGCTGCAAACTCCTCACAGAGTGCATTTGAGGGTGTTTTCTGAAGTGAATTGGATGTACGGTTTACAATGTTGTTTATGGTAAAAAAAAAAAAAGTATTCTGGGATTGTGTTTATTGTCTAGAATGAGTTTGGAAAGGTATGCATTTCTTGAATTTCTCACTTCGTTATTATATGATTATACGTTATTATATTTAAGTAGCTCTGTATATATTTGGTGATTTATAGTTGTTTTGTTCTTTCTCTATCTCCGCTCTGCAACCCTGCAATTTCTCTTTAGTTTCTTTAGATTTTCATTTCTCCACGGTGAAGCACATTTTGAATATAGACTTTTGATTTTAAGTGGAGCGAGCAGGTCGAGAGCAGATTTCAGTCTACTGTTAAAATCAATGACAGTAAAATCACAAGAGGCAGTTACCGGAGTGGGAGGGATCTTTCTAAAAACTTCAAGAAAACCAGCAGCCACTTCAGGGGTGAGATGACGCTTCTTTACAGTTCTCACAGAGGGTTCCAGCTGGATAAAACTGGTGATGCCAAAAAATACACAGTAGTGATCAGAGACAGCCAAATCAATAACAGAGGACACACTGGTGGACAGGCCATACGGGATGACCAAGTCCAGGGTGTGTCCTCTGTTGTGAGTTGGCTGTGTGACATGACTAAAATCCATATAACTCAGAATATTTTAATCTCCTTTGAAAAAGGATTATCTATATGTACACCAGCTAAAATGATCCTTTCAAAGGAGTTGTGAAGGATTGATAAAAACTCTGAAAATTCTTGAATAAAAATGGCACTCTGCTTAGGAGGCCGAAAAACTGTGACACATAAAACATGAGGAGAGCTAAAAACTGCTGCTGTATATTCAAAAGTGGTAAAATGATCAAATAAAACTGGTTTGGCAGAAAGTATTGATGAACTAATAAAAGCAGCACCACCTCCCCTTTTACCACTCCTTGTTGAAAAATAAAAATTAAAATCTGGCGGAGAAGCCTCTGTGAGAACAACAGGTGCATCTGCACTCAGCCATGTTTCTGTTAAAAGCAGACAGTGAAGATTACGATCTAAAATCAGGTCATTTATTAAAAACGTTTTGTTCAGCAGAGAACGAACATTTAAAAGAGCCGTATTAATAGTAACTGGTGAAGGAGTGACTGTATTAACTGAAGGTGGGACTTTTGCTAACAGTTTTAGATTATTGGGGTTGCTTTTGTTTGGTTTATGATTGTTTGTCCGCTCTCTGCTGATAATAACAGGTATCAATGAGGTATGGCGAGGTCCAAGTCCGATATGTGATTTACTGTTAAAATCAGGGCTGGGTTGGTAGGAGCAGGGACCAGCTACACATCAGGAAGTGGGAGCAGATGAGGCCAGTGGAGTAGACAGGGGGGGTCGTGGACATGCCAGGCTCATGGTTAGAGTACGGGTCCCCTGTCTATTTAGGTGAAGCCCATCAGCTCCAAACAAGTGTCTCCTGCCCCAGAAAATGTTAAAATTGTCTACAAAACCAACATTACGGATCACGGTGGCAGAGGAAAGCCAGGTGTTTAATGATAAAAGTCTGCTAAAATGGCTGATTCATCTGCCCATGGTGGGAGTGGGGCCAGAGATAAAAACAGACAGGTGCATAGTTCTTAAAAGATTAAAAAGGTGAATAAAATCACGCTTGAGGAGCTCTGACTGCTGCTTACGGATGTCAATGATACCGGCGTGGATGATGATTCTACTCACTGTTGTGTGTTTCTGGATGAGGTCTGGGATGTGTCCTGCAATGTCCAACACTGTAGCTCCAGGGTAACAGAAGGTCAGGGCTCCTCTCATCCTGACATTAAGGAGGATGGAGTCCCCAATGATGAGAGTGGTTGGTGGTGGTGGCGGTGGTGGTAGTGTGGGTGTGGTAGTTGGTTGAAGCTGGGCAGAGGACCCTTCTGGGACCTGCTGACTGATGGGTTGAGCTCCCCAAGGACTGCAGCAACGAGAAGTCAGCGCTCCTTGGTGGGTCCCAGCTTCAGTCTGGGGGGTTGTGCGACGTGGATGGCCACTGACGTTCAGCTGGTCCCGCAACGGCTGGGAGGATTCTGTAAAGTCACGGCCAGGGGCTGGCAGAGGAGGAAAATCCAACTCCAAGGCGCCAAAACGGTTGGACAAGAACAGGCTAGGTGGAGGAGATCGGCGGCCGCCGCCCCGCGTACCCCCACCTTGGCAGGACCCAACCTTGACCTATGCACCCTGGAGCAAGGGAGTGGAGCTGAGGGGGGCTTTCGGCTTTGCCCCCAGCTGGAACCAGCGCTCCTCCTCCGCCGCGAATGCTGTGCAGGCCCCTGGCACTCCGAGCCTGCTTGGAGAACCGGAGATGGAATTTGCTCCAACAGTTACGCCGGGCTGGCATGAAATGGCATCCCCCAGCTGAGCCCCATCAGTGGTGGCGAAGGTCTGAGAGAAAATGGCGTCCACGTCGCGCTCTTGGTCCTGGATTTGGTGGAGCATGGAGATCCTCTTCTCCAGCTCTACAACTTTCTGGCTCAGCCTCACACAGCCGACACACCCAGGGCTGCAGGTGAGAGGCATGAGGCAGGTGGAAGTAGACCGCAGGTAAAAACACACAGCAGTCGAGCTCCAAAAAGTTATTTGAAAAGTTTAAAAAAAGTAAATAAATAAATAAAAAGCTCACAGTGGTAGAAAAAAATGGTTAAAACGGTTAAAACCGAAAAGGATTAAAACCAGTTAAAACCGCCAGTCTTGACAGCTCGCACAACCAGGTACTCTCACTCCTCTGATCCAGAGAGGTAGCCCAGCTACCCTGGGGCGCGCTGACAGAGGCGAGGCTGCCAAGCACAGGCGTCACCGGTGCCTCCGACGACCACCGGCAGGCAGGAAGGGTTAAGTGTCTTGCTCAAGGACACAACAGCAGCATTCTCTGGTTGAAGCCGCGATCAAACCTGCAACCTTCTGATTACTGGATCCACCTCCTGAGCTGCTGCTGTCCCAAGTTATAAAATCTTTGAGTCTGATAATACCGTAACATAGTTTACTTATATAGCACGTTTAAACCGCAGCATGGGAGCTCCCAAAGTGCTGCACAGGCTGGACCAAATCACAACCAATCAAAGGTACAAGCACAGGATAAAAATACTGACCAATAACAGGCAAATAAAACACAAGGAATACTAAGAACACATTAAAACAATAAAACGAGTCACGGTCTAAAAGCCACACCGTAGACGTGGGTCTAAAATCCACCAACGATGGAGCCTATCGAACTACAACAGGTAGCGAGTTCCAGAGCTCTGGGGCAGCATGGACAAATGCTCGTTCACCCGTGGTTTGTAACGCATCCAGGGTGTGCAAAGCAGCAAGAGGTCAGCAACCTCAACGTGAGCCTCGGTACATAGGGAGTGAGCAGGTCAGAGAGGTAGGGAGGTGCCAGGTCGTTGAGTGCTCTGAGTACAAAAGTCAATAGCTTAAACTGTCCTTGGACAATGACAGGAAGCCAGTGAAGATGATCCAGAAGAGGGGTAATATGACTTTGTCGGTGCGTGTTTGTCATGAACCAAAGATAATAACTTCAATATGACTGAAATGGAATAATAATTAACTATTGACTGATGTTTATGAACAATAAATGTGTTTTACATGCCTTCTGTTCATTCTCACTGTAAATGTGTTTTAGGGTGAAGGATTTGACTCCGGAGACTGTGGAGTCTGATTCTGTCTCATTCAGAGGCTCTTCTGGCCAGCCAGCACCACTACATCATAAGTTCTGATGTCTTTAAGAAATGTTTCGTGCTGAAGTGATTTTCAGAGATGCTGCTCAACCATTTGGGCCAAGGCTTCCCGCTGCATTAAAACAGGATCTATCACAGCAGGAAATCAGCAGTAAATCCCTCTCTTTAGACTTCAGACTGCTCCTGTGATCCGTGGAGACACAAAAGCTCCATTTCTTCCTGCTTTGATTTCAAAAGAACAGAAACTCAGAGCTGAGACTTGGAGAAGTTCTCCTCCTGATTCAGTAACTCAACAGATGACTCACGAGTCATTACTGGTCCTCATCATGTTTTATGGCTCCTCCTCAGAGCGGAGGTAAAGTCGGATTTTTGATGTCCAGTGTTGCTTTAATGCAAGGTGAGCAGAGCAGTGAGGGTGCACGCCTCATTTAACTCCTCAGATCCTAATGGATGGAGCTGCAGCGACAGCGTGCTTCTGCATGCTCGAAAAGCTTAATCAGCTGTGTGGCTGTGTGTACTGCAGCCCACGCAGCTTCCTCCACATGCAACAACATATTTCCACTATGGCAAAGAGCTGAACTCAACTCAGAACATGAGCTTCAGCACATTGAGACCCGCTGGAGGGATCGGGACTCCAGACAGAAAGTCTGTGAGGGAAGGCACCAGGAACAAAACTTAGATTACAGGCTTGTCTTGAAGACATAAAAAATTGGATTGCTCAAAACCTTTTGCTTTTAAATCAAGACAAGACTGAAGTTCTCATCTTTGGACCAGAAATCCAGAAAAGGAAACTGCTTAGACAATCACCTGACCTGAATGGCATTAAATTAGTCTCCAAGAACAAACTAAGGAACGTTGGTGTTATCTTTGACCAGGACATGTCATTCAAATCCCAGGTTAAACAGGTTTGTAGGATTTCCTTTTTCCACCTTCGGAATATTGCTAAGATTAGAAGCATCCTTTCCAGGAGTGATGCTGAAAAACTAGTTCATGCATTTATTACATCAAGACTGGATTACTGTAATTCATTACTCTCAGGAAGTCCACAGAATGTAGTTAAAAGTCTTCAGCTTGTCCAAAATGCTGCAGCTAGAGTTCTGATGAGAATTAAAAAGAGAGATCATATCTCTCCTGTCTTAGCTTCCCTACATTGGCTACCTGTTAAATTCAGAATAGATTTTAAGATCCTTCTTCTCAAATATAAAGCTCTTAACAATCAAGCTCCATCATACATCAGTGATCTGATTGTTCCATATGTTCCTAACCGAGCACTTCGCTCTCAGACTGCAGGTCTACTGGTGGTTCCCAGAATATCTAAACTTAGGATGGGAGGCAGATCTTTTAGTTATCAGGCTCCTCTCCTGTGGAACCAGCTCTCAGCTTTAGTCAGTGAGGCAGACACCTTGTCTACTTTTAAGAATAGGCTTAAAACATTTTTATTTGATAGGGCCTATGGTTAAAATCCGATGTTAGCCTAAATCCGGACAAGTGGGGGAGTACAGGGAGGTGGAGAGTACAGTCGGTAAAGACAACTCTCCCTTGCCCTGCCTCCAACATTCCTCCATCTAAAAAGGCTAGGTTATCCAGAGTTATCTCTGTGGTTATGCTGCTATAAGCTTAGACTGACCACTTTTCACACTCTACTACTTTCTTCTACAATCTGCTCTTTAACTGTATTATTTCCTGCTATTTCAGCTGTTAACTTTATTTTTTCTTGAAGTGTTTTTCTCCCCAGAAGAAGCTACACTGATATTCTGCTGAGCTGTGGTGGCCTCATGGAGGGGGCCATCGACTAGCACACTGCTGCTAACCACTAAAACATTCTCCCTCTCCTGATAATAACTTTTTGCTTTCCTTGACGTTGGATGTGCTACTGCTAGTTTACCAGTGTAATTATAGATCCACTAGGATTAATACAATAAAGTTTATCTCTCGCCAAATAGGATATTTACTAAGAAATCACAATACAGCTATAGACACATTACTTGGTGTGTGTGTGTGTGTGTGTGTGTGTGTGTGTGTGTGTGTGTGTGTGTGTGTGTGTGTGTGTGCGTACATGTGCGTGTGTGTGTGTGTGTGTGTGTGTGTGCGTGTCCTTCCCCAGCTCGGTGTGTGTGTGTGTGTGTCCTTCCCCAGCTCAGTGTGTGTGTGTGTGTGTGTGTGTGTGTGTGTGTGTGTGTGTGTGTGTGTGTGTGTGTGTGTTGGTGTGTGTGTGTGTGTGTGTCCTTCCCCAGTCAGGTCTGGTGTCCTCCTCTGCTCCTCCTCTCATTATTGCTTTCACCTGTGCCAGTTCCCCACACACCTGCTCCTTGTCTCCTATCACTCCAGCCCCAGTGTATAAAACCCTCTCCTAGTCTCAGTGTTGCGTCGGTCCATTGATGTATTCTGTCAGTCTTCTCGTGTCTCTAGTGTTTGGATCTCAGTCTTCTCGTGCCTCTAGTGTTTTGGGATCTCCGTCTTCTCGTGCCTCTAGTGTTTTGGGATCTCCAGATCATTATCTGGATTTTTGGACATTTGGCTTCCAGCCTTTTTTGGATTTATTTTTGTTTTTTTGGTTCATCCTAAAATAAAGGATTATTCTTAATCTTCATCCCTGCCTCATGTCATCCTGGGTATCTGCATTTTGGGTCCCAACCATCCTCCTGGCTCAGATCGTGACATGCGTAAGCAACTTTCCACGCAAACTTTGGGATTTATGAAAGAAAACTTAGCGGAAAAATGTGCGCAACTTTGACTGCTGCTGAGAAGGATACAATAATGAAATCCTGCAGCATTATCACTTGTACTGCTTCGTTTTCACACAGAACAAGACCCCCCCCCCACACACACACACACACACACACACACACGGCCTGAAGCGCAGAATACGGAATGCAGAATATCAGCAGAAGGACAGATTGAGACAGAATGTCATGCGTCTGTGACAGTGTGTGTGTCCTGTCACTGTTACCCGATTAATCATGCGCCCTGGCTACTCAGACAAGAGAGATCCCAGTTTGGCTGACTGGTTAGTGTGCGTGGCTTTCATCTGGGAGTCTGGAGATCAAATCCTGACTGGACTATTTTTTTTATATCCACCACAGATATCTCTGAAGAACTCAGCATTGACGGCTTCAGCAACGCTGTGCCACTCCACGGATTTTCTCTTATTTGTTTTGCAAAAGCACTTCCTTTCATTTCTCCACCTTACCCACAGTTTCTGCTTGTGAAATAGTGCTTCCTTGATCTGCCTTGATCTACGGTCGCCATCGTCCTTGGCGGAGCGCTGCAACAGCTGGCTTATTTATATGCATGACATCCACAAGGCACTTTGCATTGACTATTTATGGCAGTAAGTGGGCGTGGTGAGGGCGGGATGTGACTAAATTCTCGTTAGTCTCCGATTTATGAAGCGGAGATTGCGTGCAGCTGTGCATACTCCATGTTTGATAGATCACAAACCTACTTGGCGTAAGTACTTTTTTTTGCTGAGCTTGAGTACGGTTTTAGTACGGATTCTACGCAATGTTTGATAAATGAGACCCCTGACCTGTATTGGAATGTTTATCATGTGAAGTGCCTTGGGACGACTCTTGTCGTGATTTGGCACTTTATAAATCAAGTTGAATAGAAAATATTTTCTGCTAAAGGCGTAAAATGAAAGTTCTGATGTCATCTAAGGAAAAATGTTTCATTTGATTGTGATTTGTGCTACAAACCACATATTGTGACTCTCTCAATATGAATAATACAAACATAAAAGGACGTCCTCTTCCTCTGCCCTCCATTAATAAATCATCTAATAATGTGATGAATAATTTGCGAGAAGGCAACTAACCTCAGCACCAAGTTCTCCGACTGAACTCACATCTTTATTTCATGTCCTGTTAGAGCCCGGATTTCGTTTCCAGGTGAAGGCCCCAGCGGGTTTTACTTTGGTTGACCCTAACCTGGGTCCAGCTCTCACAGGAGTCATGAGTTTGGTTCAGCCCAGTGGCTAA
The DNA here is from genome assembly GCF_043380555.1 of Nothobranchius furzeri. Lineage (NCBI taxonomy): Eukaryota > Metazoa > Chordata > Actinopteri > Cyprinodontiformes > Nothobranchiidae > Nothobranchius > Nothobranchius furzeri. Next base: position 73,715,138 of record NC_091750.1, on the reverse strand, counting down.
TAGGGACGAGAACCGTAACTAAGGCACGACCAAATTCTGTGGTACCGACCAAGGACCAATCAAGGGCGTCAGTTTGTTTTCAGAATTGCTGGGGACAATAACCATACACTTGAGTGGGGTTTAAAAATTGCTGGGGACAATATAGGCTAGCACAGGGGTCGGCGGCTCTGTAGCCGCATGCGGCTCTTCCATCCATCTGATGCGGCTCTCTGTGCTTGTAAAATAATGAATGAATATTTAAATAAAATGCTTTATATTTTACTGCATTAATTTTACATCTGTAAGCTAATTTTAAATGTAAAGATTGTCTGCGTAAACCTGAACAGGTCCAACCCGGTCTTACTGTGAGACCGGGTTGATGCGTCACGCTTGTGCGTAATCATATGCGCTTCCTGAGCTGGAGGATGTCAGATTCTGGGATTACCCTCAGCTCCTGGATGCGTCGCCACATTGGAGACAGGAACAAGCGCTATTCAGCCAAAGTTTCATAATCAGGGAACATTTTCTAAGTGACAAGTCTCTGAGAGACAGGGTTTGGAAAGCACTCGCTTCAGTGGGAGGAACCTTCTCACATGCGCTCTGGTTCTGAGAGCCTGGATTTGTATTCTGAACAGTCTAAACATGTTTTTAAAAGAAACGTATGACAAAAGTGGCACCTGCTCAGTAAAACCACCAACAGGGTGAAAAATATCAAAATATTGTAGGCAGAGACGGGCTACAACTTCTGGATCCATGTTATATAAATCGTTTTATTGATTATCTTCTTATGAAAGATAACTTTGACGTACATGAGCGACCAGGCGCGTTGCAAGATTTTCAAAAGTGTGGGGGATGTTGTCTGTGCCTAAAATAATTTGATGTTATTCATCTTGTTAGTTTAATTTCCATAATAGCGGAGCAGGTGCGAATTTTAGACGCGCCACGCATGTCTCCGTTTTAAACATGTTCAAACTGTTCAGAATACAAATCCAGGCTCTGTCTCGTTAGATTGGTGTAACTAAAGTTTGTACTGAATGAAACTTTACATTAAACCATGTTGAAAAGAAAAGGATCCGATTAAATCATTTCCCCTCATTTACAGTCAGTACAGCGCAGTGCGCATGGCTCTGGGGTTCATCAAGTTTAGTTGTTTCTCTTTGCAACAATCTTCACAAGAAGGCAAAACAGTTAAATGGCAGGTTACAGATATTTCCATTTGACTGTATTTTGATGGATAAACTCAAGGATGTTAGTTGTTTTGAAATAATTACCCCGACGCACACTGCTGCGCACACTGATGCGCATGGATGAGCTGACATTTTAATACGCACATCGCAGAGGTAAATTGATTCCCATCAGAACATCAGAGCTTTATACTGGACACTGTGTTCAGCGCGGCTCGGAGCGCCCACGGTGGACAGTGAGCTGAAGATCTGTAGAGGGGTTCGCAGCGCAGCGCAGAACCACGGTGCATGCGATAAGATTTCCTCCCACTGAAGCGGTCTGGAAACCCGGTCTCTCTGAGGGATGTGTCACTTGGAAAAATGTTCTTTTTATGAAATTATGAAACTTTGGCTGAACAGCGCTTTTTCCCGTCTCTAATATGGACACGCATGACGCATCAAGTCTGAGGCGAAATAGCAGCTCAGAAAGCACCTGTAGAGACATTTGATTACGCACAAAGTTTATTTGGAGCAGAAGCGGTCGGGCCACGGCAGGTAAAACGTTCCTAGCCTACATGAAGTGAAACTGTTTAATTGTAACATTAATATGTTACTGGACACGCTGGTCTGGTTGATTAGACCAGTGTTGGAAGTGGAAAACACACACACACACACACACACACACACACACACACACACCGATTAAAATAATGCTGATAGCATGGACTAGAAGACAGGTGATGGTTTTATTTAAATGATGATCAGGCTGCTGTAAAATGTAATCTCCATCCACATCCAGACAGAATTATCCTCTATTCTTTCTCTATTTGCTCTGCTCTTGTCTGGGCTGATCAGCTGATGGTGCGCGCGGCGCGCCTAGCGGCTGTGGTGCACATTTTACGCATTTGGAGAGGTGGGCTGGAAGCTTTGCTTTCACTGGAAGATGGTCCACTTAACGCAGGGGTGTAGACTACATATTAATGACAAATGAATGAAAATTAAATTGGGAGTTTTTACTTCATATTTTAGAAATAAAAATGACGGGGAAAACATTTATGACGTCTTTTTAAACTAAATTTTCTAGCGCGACCTGCCTGCTTCACTTAAATCACTGCTTATTAAGGTCCGTCCAGAATCACCGTGGCCCACCCAAAAATGAAAACCTGGCGCCGCGCCTGTTATAAACCTCTGCAAATGGTTGTTTTTCACGTTATCAAACTCAGACTTTGTACAGCTAATGTCAAGATGTAAAATTATGAATTCAGTCGAGCTCTTCCGTACCTCCCTCTCCTGCTCTCCTGGAAACCCGACATCGGCTGGAGGTGAAGAAGGAGATGAGGCAAACAGAGTGAGTGCGACATAAAGAAACCAGACTGGTGTGGAGGTGAGCAAAACAGAAGGAAAAGTGTGGGTGTTGAATCCCCCACAGGTGCGACGCCCATGCGAGCGACCGGTACCGGCTGCTGTCACCTGGTTGTGAGCAGCTCTCTGCTGTCTGAGGGTAGGCCCCGCCCACAACGCTGCGGCTACTGCGGTGTTTTCTTTACTGTGGGAAACGGGTAATAATGGCTCTTTGATGGGAACAGGTTGCCGACCCCTGGTATAAGATCTGAGCTGGTAAAACAAAAATCCTCATCAGCAGGCTTTTTTGAAAGTGGGGGGGACACAGCTGCCAATTACAAATTTTGCCGGGGACATGTCCCCGGCGTCCCCGGTTAAAATGACGCCTATGGGACCAATTCCCACGGTAGGAAACGGTGCCTTGTTTCGGTACCATAGACCCCGGTACCTGATTTCCCGAGATAGGCAGCAGCACACGCCCAAGAGTGTTGTCATCAGTCGCTGCAGACCAGCTGGAAGCAGAGCGAGTATGGCCCGTGCCAGTGTATTCCACGTGCACGGGTTTTGGCACCCATCTGACGCCATAAGTGAGCAGCATGGCAGAGAGAAAGCGCTGTAAAGTTTGGGTCCATTTCACTAAATGCGATCGGTAACTGGGTGATGACATCATCGACAACATTATCATTTTAATCTGCTCCAGCAGGTACATAAACAGTTTAGGATAACGTTAGCGTGATACGTTAGCTTCTGCGGCTATGAGCTAATATTGCGTTCACTTCCTCCTTGGAACTCAGACTTCCCAGTAGGAAAAGTCAACTGTTTGAAAATGAATGGCAAAAGGAATGAAGATACACAGAAAATGTAGTTCACAGCAGCAATGTTTGCTTCAGTGTGATTAGCAGATTATAATCCTAAGAGGCCCCACCATCACACAGATGGTCCAGAGGAGAAAGGAGAGGAGAAGGAGAACATGGAGCTGGTTTAGTTTATGAAACAGCACAACACGAAAACACAAACTGTTGTACGGTATCGACGTTTGTTTAGTTTCATTTGTAGTTTACAACACGTGGTCTCCTCATCCGAGTTATTCCAGACAAGATGAATATCATAGAGCTGGCTTTGTTTTTGCATCATTTAGAAACAGTTAAAGGTTCTTCTATTTAGTCAGTGACCCTAATAATGTTAAGAGTCAACACAGAAAAAGTGGAGTATGGAGAACAAATATCTTCTGAGGGAAAACATGAAAAGGTACCATGAACCCACATTCCATCCTTGAGCAGTCCTGTGCCTAATCCAGCGACAGTTCAAGAGCAGACAAGAGCTCAGGAGGCCCATGGAGCAGCTCCAGAGCAGATCTAAGATCAGGATAGCTTCAGTCATCATCGAACCGGCGTCCAGTACAGCTGAGTGTAGTTCAGTATAACCATCCCAAAAGCAGGCGTGCAGCCATTCGTAGCACTCCCATTACACGGGTGACACGAGGGCACGGTTAGGGTGTTCACGTTGTTGTGAGAACAAAAGTGTCAGTTTAGTGAACATTTCTCTGACTTTCATGCAGATGACTGTTGTGGGTAACATGGTAAAATGTCAGTGGACTCCTGCTGCTCCAGTATATTGAGGAAGGCCAACCACCAATACCACCTCACCAATCCCTGCAAAAACAACAACTACCAGTAGCACCGAGTCATTCACCACCTCTCCTCCCACGGCTGCTGCTCCTCATGTTGGCCACCAGTGGTGTCAGCAGGTAAATTGGGTGAGTTTTCTCTCCAAACAATTTCTAAGAGTAATCAAGCCAGCAGACCAAGAATGGATTGCACCGGGCCTCCATCCAACAACCAAATCTACCGAAACCAACAACTGCACCAGGTACTTCAGGTGTTTCTTTGGGCATGTGAAGTATTCCTCTAAAGCAGGGGTGGGGAACGTTCGGCCCCAGGGCCGTATACGGCCCGCAAGACCATTTTAACTGCACCGTCAGACCAAAAACCTTTAGAATTTATCAATGAAAATTTGTTTTAGAAAGTTGGGGGAAAAAAATTTTTTTTCAGCGATAAAACAGATGGAATTGTATGTCTGAGTTATGCTCAGTGTCAGTGAATGCACCATGAGATGAACATCATTATGTGATTGAGACAGACGACTAAGCATTTATCATGGCTGCTGTCAAGAAGAGGAAGGTGGATGTAGAATGCCATGTATTCCAGGAAAAATGGAGAAATGATTTTTTCTTCGTTGAAGTGAAAAGCAAGCCAGTGTGCTTAGTTTGTGGTGATGCACTGGCAGTAATGAAAAAGGCGAATCTCGAGCGCTATTACACTTCAAAACATAGTAAACTTGCGGAGTTAAAAGGACAAATGCGCTTGGATAAAATAAGTGCTCTTCGTCGGAGTTTGATTGCTCAACAAGCAGCTTTCACACGTCCAGAGACTGACAGAGAGAATATGACGCGTGCAAGTTTCGAGGTGAGTGCATTAATAGCAAAGAAGCTGAAACTACATGCTGAAGGAGAGTTTGTAAAGGAGTGCCTCGTAGCTGCCACAGAGCTGCTCATCCTCGACAAGGTGCAATTATTTCAAAGCATCAGTTTGTCTTGAAGAACCGTGTCTGATAGGATTGCTGATATGGTACAAAATATTAAAAATACACTGAAGGACACTGCAAGAAACTTTGAGTATTCTTCTTTGGCCTGTGATGAGACCATCAACATTAATATATGGACAATGGGTTTCCATAGACTCCAATAACAAGTTTTTGTGCTGAAATGGGAGGTGGCCACCACCGCCATTTTGACCGTGTCACAGTTTCCGTCCAGCGCAGTCAGTTCCATAAAATGGAAGAGAGGAGGAGCTGAGGGTGGGGCTGTAAGGCTGGGATCAAATGACGACACCCGGTCGAACTAGCTACAAGCTAACCTGAAGCTAACCCAAAGCTAACACGGAGGTGGGAGCCGAGCTAACGGATGTAGCCACCTAGCTTCAACCCAACCGGAGCTAACTGTGGAACACCCATCGACCTGAACCTCACACGAAGTTTAGGTGGAGGTTTTCGGCGCTTTTTCATGGAAAGTACCTTGATTAATAAAGTATTAAATCGGTAGTTTATAATTTATTTCCGTAATGAAAACATATTTTGCTTTGAGCAAGTTTTCAGTACCGCATTTTCCGGGCTATAAAGCCTGGTTCATGCTTCTCCGTCAGCTCCGCAAGGGACAGACACGCACGGATTGACAGAAGCGTTTTGGTCTCATATTTCTCCGTCTCCTGGGGAGTGTTGCAAAGCAATTACCCGGCAGGACCACAGAGGGCATAGCGCTGTTCTGTGGTATCCTGTCATGTATCGGTCCAAGATAGTGTGTTTATACTGTGTTTTTTGTGTATATAAGAGACTTTTAACACGGACATATTTGTCTCTCATTCTCCCACCGCTTCATGCGATCCCCACCTCTAAACCCACGTTTCCTGTCATTTCCGTCCACAAATAAAACGCTTGCTGCGCATCTTTTTACTCCTCCAGTCATGGAAGGATGAAACGTTCATATTTTTAGAGTTTTTTCACGAGGTATTCTTCAAGCCTCTCCGTGTCTGCCGCTAGTTAAACTCAGCTCTCTTTGCAATGGCGGCGCTGTAAACAACAGCGGCGTCCTGACCAATCACAAGCTTGCGTAATCCGTCTCGTTCGACGGATGTTTAAAAAAGTGGGCTTGACTCCGTACGTACTTGCGTGCCCTACGCAAGGACAGATAATGGCGTTGCGTCTCTCCGCACTGACGCAGACGGAGAAGCATAAATCAGGCTTAAGTCGCTCCTGAGTCGCACCAGCCATTAAATGTATAATGAAGAAAAAAATATATATTTAAGTCATATTTTGGGGGGACATTTTATTATTTTTCTTACAAAATCTGAGACCAAGCGTTTCACATTGCAAAACAAGCACCGGTAACCATAACAGAATGAACAACGCGGGCGCAGCAGCGCGCCATGGTCTCCAGCAGAGGAGAGGATGGCGGTGTTTCAAACCCTCCCGGCGGGCGAGGAGAGCTCATTCCTGGGCTGGAGCTGGCCCTGAGCACCCCGCCACAGGCTACAGCAGATGCTGGCGGTGTTTGAAACCCTCCCAGCGGGACAGGGGAAGTTATTCTTGGGTCAGAGTCGGCTCACAGCAGCGCGCCACGTTCTCCAGTAGAGGAAGGCGGTTTTTGAAACCCTCCGAGCGGGACAGGGGAAGTCATTCTTGGGCTGGTCGGAGTCGGCCTGCAGCAGCGCGGTGTAGCCTACATGTTTTGTTATATAAGTCGCTCCGTAGTATAAGTAGCAGGACCGGCCAGACTATGAAAAAAAAGTGTGATTTATAGTCCAGAAAATACGGTAGTTATTAGTATTTGAGATTAATTAGCAGGCTAAATACATTTCATATATTTCCAAAACGTAATACCTGTTTGTATCTTGTACAGCCAACTAGCCTTTATTCTGGACTCAGTACAATTCACCAAAAGTGAAGAGACATTATACAGATGAAGAAAGCACAAGATAACTTACTGGAAGGAATGTTTTTTCTGAGATCTGTTAAAAGGTCACCATGGCAGCCTGTGTCTCCAACATCAGCTACACAACGCAGCAAGTGTAAGTTCCTAATACCTGTCTTGACCACTTCATGTATGATTTTGTACTTTAAACAGCTAGGCCAAACCTGTTATTTTTTTTCTCCATAGCCATTTGGATCATTGGAGACAGCTGAGTGAGGCGTGGTGCCCAGAGAGCTGCAGAGACCCTCAGACAACCTTGGCCTCCCTGACGTCCATGTCTCCTGGTTCGGTTGGGGCGGACTGAGGTGGAAAGACCTTCTCCCCTTCTTTTTCAACTCAATGCATGGAAGAGCAGCTCCTGATCTGCAGTGTGAATCTGGTGAACATGAAGGAGGACCTGCACCGGCTTCACCTTCTACACCCTCATATCACACTTTTGAGAACTGTACTTCTTTCAGAACCCAATGTTCCACTCACTCTGCAGCTCTCTGGGCCCCTTTTATTATTTTAAGTATTTTTAAATGTCCGGACACTTTGTGTCCTGTTATTTTATAAAATGTGACGTAAAAAATAAATGTTTTTGCTCAATTACTGGAATTTCTTTGGTTAAGACAAAAAAGGAAGAATCATTAATGCCAAGTTGTTTCTACAACAGGCCTGTTTTAAGTCCAACAGTTTCTTAGCAGCCAATAGAAATGTGTTCTTTACTAACTTTACTTGGTTTAAAAATCTTACTAAAATAAACAGAGTGCTGCATTGCAAAACCAAATCGTACTTGTTATGTAAATACTAGCTTTGTAGATATTTTTTACAGATAGATATTTGTGTGCTAAAAAAACATAAACTTAAATAATTTGTCATTCCTTATCGAAAAACAATAAAATACTGGTATACAGAAAGTGTGGGGAAATGATAATGTGAAAGTATTGCTCTTTAAATGTAATACTATTTATCTTTAAAAAGAAAAACTCTAAAAATGTCCTGTACAGCAACATGACAGAAGAAAGGTGGCCTGTCTGTCAGAATGTGCTGAACAGATTTGCTCTATCAAGAGGAGCGTTTTGTGTAAGAGTTTATGTTATTGTAATATTGGTTTGGGTTATGTATCCGTGACACGATCCAGGTGGAATGGAAGGTGCCACTAATATTAAAAGGATTAAAATAGGTTCTAAAAAAACAAGGCAAGCAGTGCGACAGCCAAAGAAAATAAGGTACTTTTATTACAAAACCCTGATGATGACGCCAAGGGGAAAAAAGCGTTCAATTGAGTGTGCGTTCTGGATCCAATCCTCCTCGGTCCGGCCCCTGTGGCACACAACAACTCCGGCAGTAAATAGGTCCCCGGCACCAGACCACTCACAGAGAGAGAGCAACTCTAACACTGCCAGGCACTGATCAATTACTTACGAGCGGGGGCAGAGTAACTCTGCCCGGTCGCTGTGTTGCGCTCTGTGCCCTGGCGTCTCCGGCCGCGGATCTCTTTCCGCTGTTGCTGCTGCTTCTCCAGCCATCTTCTTCACCATCACCTGCTGGGCACTCCTGCTCCTCCACCCCACCATCACCTGCTGGAGACTGCTGGTCCTCCACACCGCCATCAGCTGCCTGTGGCGCGCCGCTGAAGACCAGCCCAGGCCCAGGTCTCACCTCTCCCTGCCCGCCCTGGATCCACCTCCACCCACCCAGGCTTAAGCTTCCCCCTGCCCGCTGCACGTCCAGCCGGCCTCTGCCCTGTCCCCTCTCTCGCCTGCATCACACCCAGGCTCATCAGGCTCCCCCATCCCCGCAGCCTTCTCCCACCCACACTCAACAGCATCACTCACAGGCTCATCAGGCTCCCCCATGCCCGCAGCCTTCTCCCACCCACACAGCCTTTCCAACGTCATCCACACCTCCAGGTAACCCACCCTCAGCATCACCCCCCCCCCAACACCCGGCTGCCACCTGGGACAGACATGTCATGAAATGAGAGATGCACAGACCTTATCAAAACTAACCTAAACATTTTAGGCCTATACCTTAGAAATCTGGCTAAATGATGAGCCAGACTTTCTGGAAGATGAATTTCCTTCATGGTCCCTGTGTCACCAGACACACTGCGGCTGGGAGCTCTAAACTGGGTGGCTATATAAAAAACAAAGAAACAGCACATTTTTAAATGTTTAAAAGAGCATAAAATCACGTGTAACAATAATCTGCAAAACAAATTAAAACTACAAGGTGATAATAAAATGTTTACATAGACGATTATTAAAAATAATTCACCTTTGCTACGGGTAAGACTTCACGTCAGGCTGGACAAATGCATTCTTGCAGCTAAATCATTCTGACAGCCAGTGTCTTGGGTAGATTTAGCCTGAAAAAAAAAAATAGAAGCACATTGTTGTTGGAGTTTATAAAGTCATATAATATACAAAAGAAACTGTCAGATATAGGCGCTTTATAACATTCCTAGTGTGTGGTCGTTGTTATAACGTAAAAGTCAGTCACATATGATGTGGAGAGCCTGAAAAGTGACCTCCTGAACAGAATTCCTCACGGAACCGGGTCATGCTGTGCTGGATTTCACGCTGTAATGATGTCTGTCAACTAGTGCTTCGTTAGAGTCACTGTTGCAGAATTGCAGACTGACACAAAAACAACCCGAATTTTCTCCGACTCTGACAGTAATAGTCATGTGGACCATTTTGTCGACCAGGGCTTGGAGATATGTTCCGATTCGCCGCTGATTCTAAACTTACATCCCGTTCCACATTTTGTGAACTTGACAAATTAGCCCGAAGGAAGTGCAGACCTAAGTGAACCACATCTCTCAAACTTTGCATTTAGGTACGGAATTGAGCTGCAGTATATCTGCGGTCAGGTCTCTCTACGAGTCCGAGAGCTCCACGAGCGGTCAGCCTGCGCAGCAGCTAGTAGGCGCCGCATCGGTCAGACATGCACCGGGCTAACCGCCGGGGAGAACCAGGTGGAAGAATGGAGCACAGAAGTGTCCCTCCAAGAGCTCTGTCATATTTCAACCCATTTTTATGTTAAATGCACTGGGTTTTACCCTTGTACCCATCGACATATGCCCTATTAATTATTTTACCGTATTTTACATTTAAATTTCATGGTTAAACAGTACATGCTACATGTTAAAATGATAGTTAGCTAGCTACTTCGATAAACTCAGCTAGTTTAAAGGCGGCAGTGGCCTAAAATACATACATATAATTTAACTTACCGAAAAAAAAAAATGAAGTGGAAACTCCTTGGACGGTCTATTAGTGCAAGTAATACCACAGCAAGTCATTTTGTCCAACAATTGCACAAATAATATCCAAAACAGAATATACAAGCACAGAGACTCAAAATCCCGAAACCGTTTCCAGGAGAGACCGAGGCTGTACTGAGGCCTTTCCACGGAGCTAGCTCTGTGGTCACATGGGTCTGAGGCGGCGGTCATGTGTGTCGGATGCTCATTAATTATACAGAATTTTAGGCTTTCAATACACTTAAACAGAAGAGTGAGAAAAAATCCCCCCCCCCCCCCCCCCTCAGAGTTGTCATGAGTGCAAACTAGATAATTTAAACAAAAAACATGTTTTGGTACCAGGCTGTAAACATGTTTATTTCTGCTGTGAAATTGGCATTTTTAACATTGGAGTCAATGAGGATTTGCTCGCTTCTGATACCAGCCCCCAGCGGATGAGGGTGGAACTGCAATTTTTGGTACTTCCGGGATTGCTTCAATTTTTGAGCCGCATTGTGGGGGCTTGGATGAGACGAAGGACATCACTGACACAGCGCAGCTAGCAATTTTTGTGCGTGGAATTACGGTTGATTTTGAAACAGAGGAGGAGTTGCTGCCTTTGCAAGCCATGCACAGCACTACTAAAGGTGAAGATTTGTTTCAACAAGTTGTTGTTAGCAATGAACAATTTTGAACTGCCATTCAAAAAGCTGAGCGGGATCGCCACTGATGGAGCTCCTGCAGTGGTTGGAGGTCAGAAAGGACTGACTGCATTGGTAAATGAGCCATTTTGTTCTGGATGCAAGTGATTTAATTGTTTGCCACTGTATCATTCGTCAAGAGAGTCTTTGTGCACATTCCCTGAAGCTAAACAACGTAATGAAAACCGTTGTGTCAGCCATAAACTTCATCAAAAGCAGAGGGCTGAACAACCACCAGTTCAAAGAGCTCCTCTGCGAGCTTGAGTCAGAGTACGGAGATCTTGTTTATCACTATGACGTGCGCTGGCTGAGCTGTGCAAACATGCTTGTACGGTTTTATACACTGCGGGAAGAAGGCAGACATTTCATGGAGATGAAGGGTAAACCTGTCTAGGGAGCTCAGTGATGACAAGTTCCTCAGTGACCTGGCCTTTATGGTGGACATCTCCAAGCTGCAAGGTCCTGACCAGCTCATCAGCTCCCTGCTTTCAAATGTCACTCCTTAAATACACCCTGGAGGATGATTGAAGATGAGCTGCAGCTGGCTGTTGCTCCTGCTCTCCAGACACGCCCACCTACAGACTCTTAGACCTAAAAACATGGTGAGAATAAAAACAGCCCGTGACAGTACCTCCCCCCGTCAAGGGACGCCTCCTGGCGTCCTGGCAGAGGCAGTGGCGGAGGCCCGGAAGGCCTCAAAGTCCCTAGTCAGGGAAGGATCCTCAATAAAGGAGCGGGGTATCCAGGACCGCTCTTCAGGTCCATAGCCCTCCCAGTCAACCAGGTACTGGTATCCACGGCCGCGGCGGCGCACATCCAGCAAGCGCCTAACCTGGTAGACGAGACCCCCACCGACAAGCCTGGCCGGAGGGGGAGGAGTAGGAGGGGGACACAGCGGACTGGAGGACACAGGCTTAAAGTGGGAGACGTGGAAGACGGGGTGTGTCTTCATGGATGCTGGGAGGTCGAGGCAGACCGATGAAGGGTTAATGATTGCTGAGATCTTGAATGGACCGATAAAACGATGGGACAACTTCTTACAGGAGTTCTTGAGATTGATGTTGCATGTTGAGAGCCAAACTGATTGCCCAGGGGCATAGGAAGGGGCGGGCCGTCGATGGCGGTCAGCCAAGCGGCGATTGCGTTCCGCCGTTCTACGACGAGCCGCTGAGGTGAGGGACCAGGTGCGTCGGGCTTGGCGTATGAACTGTGGCACAGAGGTGGAAGACAAGTGGTCCAAGGGAAATAGAGGTGGTTGAAACCCAAGGGAAGCCTCGAAGGGGGAGAGACCAGTGGAGGAAGAGGTATGGACGTTGTGGGCATACTCAATCCACGCCAGCTGGGAGCTCCACCCAGAGGGGATGGACGAACACAGGCAACGTAACACTGCCTCCAGTTCCTGGTTCATCCGTTCACAGAGACCATTGGTCTGGGTATGGAAACCTGAGGAGAGGGCGACATGAGCCCCCAGTTGGGCAGCAAACTCCTTCCAAACCCTAGAGACAAACTGGGGGCCTCTGTCGGAAAGGATCTCAGAGGGGGTTCCATGAAGGCGGAAGACATGTTTAACTAGGAGGGTAGCAGTTTCTGTAGAGGAAGGGAGAGTCTTAAGAGGGATGAGGTGACAGGCCTTAGAAAAGCGATCTATAACTGTAAGGATAACATTGAAACCACGGGATGGGGGGAGGCCTGTGACAAAATCCTGAGCGATATGGGACCATGGTCGTGAAGGGATAGGGAGAGGGTTGAGAAGGCCGTAAGGGGGCTGGTTGCTGCTCTTGTTACGGGCACAGACATGACATGCAATTATATAATTCTTGACGTCCTTAAATAGAGAAGGCCACCAGAAGAAACGTCTGATCAGGCTTACAGTTCTTCCAACCCCCGGGTGTAGGGAAAACTTGGCTGTGTGAGCCCACTGGATGACAGAGGCCTGTACTGTGGAGGGAACGAAAATCTGGTTAGGAGGTCCATTACCTGGATCAGGCTCAGTCTTCTGAGCCTCCAGGACTTTGTCCTTGATGTCCCATGTGATGGATCTTATTACGCAGGATGGAGGAAAAATGGTTGCTGGTTCGGGTTCGCGGTCAGAGGAGTACTGACGGGACAAGGCATCTGGCTTCACGTTCTTGGTTCCGGGTTTGAAAGAGATCATGAAATTGAAACGGGCAAAGAACATGGACCAGCGTGATTGTCTTGGATTAAGTCTCTTAGCCTCTTTCAGATAGGAGAGGTTTTTGTGATCCGTCCAAATGATGATGGGATGAGTCGCTCCCTCAAGCCAGTGCCTCCATTCCTCAAGTGCTAGTTTTATGGCAAGTAGCTCCCGGTCTCCCACATCATAGTTCCGTTCCGCTGGAGATAGTCACCGAGAGAAAAAGGCACAAGGGTGTAGTATATGATCAGTGGGGGAGGTCTGTGATAGCACTGCCCCAACACCTCAATCTGAGGCATCCACCTCCAAGGTGAACTGTAACTGAGGGTTGGGACGAGTGAGGATGGGAGCTTGAGTGAATCTTTCCTTAAGTTCCTGAAAAGCACATTCAGCTTCCTGAGTCTACACAAAGGGTTTCTTCACAGAGGTGAGTTGTGTGAGGGGGGTTGCTCTTTGACTGTAGTTCTTTATGAACCGGCGATAAAAATTTGCAAAACCAAGAAAGCGTTGCAATTGCTTACGTGATGAAGGAGTTGGCCAGTGAAGAACAGCCTGAACCTTGTCCGGATCGGTCTTCAGACGCCCACTCTCTAGAATGAAGCCCAGAAACTTTACAGAGTTCACATGAAACTCACACTTTTCTGCCTTGACGTACAACCTGTTCTCCAGTAGTCGCTGGAGGACGGCACGGACATGCTGAAAGTGTTCTTCAGGGGACTTGGAAAAAATTAAAATGTCATCCAGGTAGATCGTAACGAACTTGTTTAGAAAGTCGTTCAATACTGCGTTAACGAGTGACTGAAAAACAGCGGGGGAATTAGTCAGACCGAAAGGCATCACCAGGTATTCAAATTGTCCCATGGGTGTCTTGAAAGCTGTTTTCCACTCAACTCCCTCGCAAACTCTGACTAAGTGGTAGGCGCTACGGAGATCTAACTTTGTAAAGATGGTTGCATCTTGAACAGGTTCAAAGGTTGAGGAAAGAAGAGGTAGGGGATATTTGTTTTTAATGGTTATTTGATTTAGACCTCGGTATTCAATGCAAGGACGTAGGGTCCCGTCCTTCTTTGATAAAAGAAGAACCCAGCTCCAAGGGGTGAAGTGGAGGGTCTGATAATACCCGTAGCCAGGGACTCTGAGATATATTGCTCCATGCACTCCCTTTCCGGTCTGGATAGGTTGTACAAACGACTGGAGGGGAGAGTGGAACCAGGGAGCAGGTCTATACTGCAATCGTAAGGTCGATGTGGGGCAGGGATGCAGCTCTGTCTTTGGAAAATACCTGGTGAAGGTCATGGTATTCCTTGGGTACTTCTGTGAGGTCTGGCAGGGCAACTGAGGAGATGGGCTTAGCATCTGCGAGGGAGGCAGACTGTAGGCAGTGTGACAAGCAAAACGGGCTCCAAGACACAATCTGTACTGTCTTCCAATTTACATGAGGATTATGTAGGGACAACCAGGCATGACCAAGAACCACAGGTGACTGAGGGGAAGGGAAAACATAAAAGGATGTTACCTCATAATGGTTTCCTGAAACCAGGAATTTTACCGGGACCGTTTGGTGGGTGATAGTGGTCAAGGAGTTGCCATCGAGGGAGGAGACCTTAATGGGAGTAGGAAGTATGGATGTGGGGATCTTGAGTGAGTGTACCAAGGCCTGGTCCAACAGGTTTTGATCACAGCCTGAATCAAAGACAGCAGAGGAAGCAGAAGAGTTGTGGTTATAAGATATTGTACAAGGCAATGAGCATAGCATTATCTGAAAAAACCGCCCACCAGTAACCTCAATCCTACCGGCGGGCTGGTGAGTTTAACTGGCTGGGGCAATTGAAGACCAGGTGACCAGCCTGTCCACAATAGAAACATAAGCCCCCTCTTAGACGTCGCTGCCGTTCCTTCGGTGTCAATCGAGCATGTCCAAGTTGCATGGGCTCATCGGGAGGAGGAGATGGTGGTTCCTGGGGGCGAGCTCGATAAGGGGGTGAAGTAGCCCGGCGGGGTGCTGAAGAAGCAAAACAGACACTCCCACTACATTCTCTTAGTCTTTTGTCTATGCGTATGGCCAGGGAAATAAGTTCCTCAAGGGTTGACGGTTCCTGACAGTAAGCCAATTGATCTTTAAGGTGATCATTTAGTGCTTGGACAAAGGCTCCCTTCAACATAACACCACTCCCAGAGAAGTTGGCTGCTAAAGTTCTAAATTTTATAGCGAAATCCGTGACTGTTTGATGTCCTTGATGTAGGTTCCAAATTTTCTTAGCCAGGTCCGTTTGGGACTCAACATCTCCAAAATTTAAGTTAAAGTCAGCCAAAAAGTCAGTTAACGGCCCTTGGAGAAAGCTAGCTTGGCGACTCCTTGATTCGGCCCATTGCAAGGCTTTGCCCCGGAGTAGACCCACTATGTACGATATCTTAGCGGAATCGTTAACAAAAGAATCTGGGGATCTTTCAAATGCCCGTCTACAATGTAGTAAAAATCCCCGGCTTTTGCCGTACTCACCTGAGAACGTTTCGGGAGGTGGTGAGTCCGCGACCCGGAAACATAACTGAGCTGCAGACCTCGGAAGTGCCTGTGGGGTGGAGACAACGGGGCCCGGGGCAGAAGTTTCTGAGGAGGGGGGTCCCGGGTTGGTTAGTTGTGTGTGGACTTGGCGCAACATGGTATCCATCTGAAACAGTTGTTGGTTAGCATTGGAGAGCTGTTCTAACAGAGATTGTATGGCTGATTCGTGGCTGGCGAGGGTTTCAGAGACTGTGGGGGAAACTGATTCTGCGACGGGGTCGGCATTCTGGCCGGATGATTCTGTCATGTTCTGTGGTATTCTTTTGACCCACGACATGCAGAATCAGAGACGGGAACAGAGAGGTAAGAAAATAAATAATTTATTTGTAGAATGGAGAACTTAAAGCGCTGCTCAAACGGATGCAGGATGTGCCTGGATGTTCTAAAGGAGAGACAAAGGTTAATATCCTTGAGAGATGATGGGATGGATAACTGAAGGTTTTGGCTTACTGTCAGGAGGTGGCTAGAGGGCATGCGAAGGAGCACTGGTTGGTCTATGAAGATGGGTTGCAAAGGAGTCTTGATGAAGACAAGGTCCAGAGTTCCTGTGTGGTGAGCTTGAAAGGGTAGGCGGTAGGGGCGTAGTGGAGAGCGTACAGCCAGGGGTTGGAGCTGAATGAAGTGGAGCTGATGAGAAGTTCTTTGGAGATGGCTGGAGGAGATGGTTCCTTGAAGGGACGCCCGACTTTAATCAGCTGCAGTTCAAAGGAAGCAAAGTGACCAGAGGTTGTAGAGCTACATGGAAGATGGTCTCTGAAAACAACAGCTAGGCCTCCATCACGACCAGAACTCCGGGGCTGGCTAAGAAAAGAATAACCACTCGGGCAGAGTTCAATCAGACCAGAATAATCAGATGTTTGCTGCCAAAATTCAGTCAGAAACAGAAAATCCAGGTTTTTAGAGAGAATTAGATCATTGAGCAGGAAGGGCTTATTGTTAACAGAGCGGGTATTTAATAGAGCCATGCTGAGTGAGGAGGAGGAATCAGAAACTACAGAAACAGCTGGAGTTAGTGGACATAAATTAGCAGGGTTAGATCCACAGTGTTTATAAAAAACAGTTATGGAGGGAACAGGAGGAGAAACCACTGAGGAATGAGGATAAACCGACCTTAAAAAACTTGGACGGATGAACCGCGCCGCAAAGCGGCCTGGCGGGAATGCGGAAGTGGTGCTCATGTCACCAAACAAAGGACAAGAAGCTAGAAGAATGCGCCGATGTTTACTAGATAAACCACGCTTGAAGAGAAGTCTTATTCTCACCTGGATTCCTGCTCGTTTACCTCTTTTCCTCCGACGTTTTCCCGGGACCGGACAAACGTCACTGGAGGTGCGCAGCTCGTGACCGTTGTTTGGCTCCGGGCCAGCGCACCACTCAGGTAAACAAACAGGATGGTACGTCCTCAGTGCATCTTGGGCAATCATGAACGAACGAAAGGACAAAAGAGTCTGGCTGTCACGACTTGCGCGGAGTGAAGCGGAGCTAAGGCGAGGATCCAGACCGGGGAGGAAGCAGGCAGACAGGTAGGATTAATTCCACAGGTTTATTGGGACGCACGCTGACACTGGAACAATGACACCACAAGGAACACAAAACAGAAGGGGTTTAAATACATGAGGAACGGGAGCTATGGTGAATGGGAAACAAGAGGCAGGTGGGAGCAATTAACGGAGACACAGACTACAACCTAGGAGAAGACAGGACAGCGTGTGACAGTACCCCCCCGCCCTCAAAGGGCGGATCCCAGACGCCCACAGGAACCAGGACCAAAGCGCGGGGAGGGGGACCCGGAGGGAGGGCCCAGAGGACGATGGAGAGGTGGCAGGGAACAGCAGAGTCCGGGGGCCGGCGCCTGCGGCGGATGAGGCGACGGGCCCCTGGAGACCGGCGCCTGCGGCAGATGAGGAGGCGACGGGTCCGTGGAGGCCGGCGCCTGCGGCAGACGAGGAGGCGACGGGCCCTCGGAGGCCGGCGCCTGCGGCAGAAGAGGAGGCGACAAGCCCTCGGAGGCCGGCGCCTGCGGCAGAAGAGGAGGCGACGGGCCCTCGGAGGCCGGCGCCTGCGGCAGAAGAGGAGGCGACGGGCCCTCGGAGGCCGGCGACGTCATCAGACGAGCCGACTTCAGAGGAGGAGGCGGCGATGTCATCAGACGAGCCGACTTCAGAGGTGGCGGCGACGTCATCAGACGAGACGTCATCAGAGGAGACGACTTCGGAGACGTCATCAGAGGAGACGACTTCGGAGACATCAGAGGAGACGACTTTGGAGACGTCAGAGGAGACGACTTCGGAGACGTGAGAGGAGACGACTTCGGAGATGTCAGAGGAGACGACTTCGGAGACGTCATCAGAGGAGACGACTTCAGAGGTGGTGGCGACATCATCAGACGAGCCGACTTCAGAGGTGGCGGCGGCAACGTCATCAGACGAGCCGACTTCAGAGGTGGCGGCGACGTCACCAGACGAGACGTCATCAGAGGAGACGACTTCGGAGACGTCATCAGAGGAGACGACTTCGGAGACGTCATCAGAGGAGACGACTTCAGAGGTGGCGGCGACATCATCAGACGAGCCGACTTCAGAGGTGGCGGCGACGTCATCAGACGAGACATCATCAGAGGAGACGACTTCGGAGACGTCATCAGAGGAGACGACTTCGGAGACATCAGAGGAGACGACTTCGGAGACATCAGAGGAGACGACTTCGGAGACATCATCAGAGGAGACGACTTCGTAGACGTCATCAGAGGAGACGACTTCGGAGACGTCATCAGAGGAGACGACTTCGGAGACGTCATCAGAGGAGACGACTTCGGAGACGTCATCAGAGGAGACGACTTCGGAGACGTCATCAGAGGAGACGACTTCGGTGACGTCATCAGAGGAGACGACTTCGGAGACGTCATCAGAGGAGACGACTTCGGAGACGTCATCAGAGGAGACGACTTCAGAGGTGGCGGCGTCGTCATCAGACGAGCCGACTTCAGAGGTGGCGGCGACGTCATCAGACGAGACATCATCAGAGGAGACGACTTCGGAGACGTCATCAGAGGAGACGACTTCGGAGACATCAGAGGAGACGACTTCGGAGACATCATCAGAGGAGACGACTTCGTAGACGTCATCAGAGGAGACGACTTCGGAGACGTCATCAGAGGAGATGACTTCGGAGACGTCATCAGAGGAGACGACTCCGGAGACGTCATCAGAGGAGACGACTTCGGAGACGTCATCAGAGGAAACGACTTCGGAGACGTCATCAGAGGAGACGACTTCGGTGACGTCATCAGAGGAGACAACTTCGGAGACGTCATCAGAGGAGACGACTTCGGAGATGTCATCAGAGGAGACGACTTCGGAGACATCATCAGAGGAGACGACTTCGGAGACGTCATCAGAGCCGACTTCAGAACAGGAACGGGCGTCGACTTCAGAACAGGAACGGGCGTCGACTTCAGAACAGGAACGGGCGTCGACTTCCATCGACTTCTGGTCCGGGGGCGTCGGCTTCGGGTCCGGGGGCGTCGACTTCTGGTCCATCGGTTTTCGGACCGTCGACCTCTGGACCGGAACCGGAACCGTCTGCGTCTGGCCCGGAGGTGTCGGCTTCTGGTCCCTCGACTTCTGGACTGCCGAGTTTTGGACCGGATCCGGTACCGTCTGCTTCTGGGTCTGTACTTTCTGCCTCTGGGCCCGCTCCGTCGGCTTCTGGGCCGGTGGCAGAGCCGCTGTTAGGAGAACTTGGAGCGATGAGGAGAGGTGGGAGGTCAGCTCATCCAGCTCTAGCTCCCTGAGGCTCGCTGACCCGCGAGTTCCGCTGGGTGAACCCCGCGCTCGCTTCCCTGGCCCTGAGACGAGGAGGATAGAGCATCCAGGTGAGACTCCTGGCGGCTGATGAGCTTGCGGAACCGGCCGAGCTCCGCCCGTTGCTCTATCAGCCGGGCTTTGATTGCTGCTCCCTCCTCTACAGATGACGGGGGCGCCGGTTCGGCAGGAGACGGGACTGGTGGTCTGGCTGTGGGCGTGTCCGAACAGCGCGCCGGGCAGGAGCAGAAGCGGGCTCACAGCTCCGTCTGGAGACCCCGGATGGTGGTGGAGTCCGACGTTTTTCCCCACGCCATGGACCGACTCCGGGGGAGCAGATAGCCAGCCTCGTGCCCACATAGCTGGAGCGATCCGGAAGCGTCTCCCGGTCCAAACTCCCATCCGGTTCTGGGAGGGCGGTGAGGATAGCCGAGGGTGCCGGTCGGTGCCGCCGTCTGCGGCGGGGCGGATCTGGAGCACAAGGAGACGGAGAAGCTGGACGGTGGTCGGACGTGAGCCACTGGAGAAGGAAACTCCATGGGAGAATCTCCACGTTGGATCCACTACTGAGGGGTGGTGTCATTCTGTCACGACGTGCGCAGAGTGAAGCGGAGCTAAGGCGAGGATCCAGACCGGGGAGGAAGCAGGCAGACAGGTAGGATTAATTCCACAGGTTTATTGGGACGCACGCTGACACTGGAACAATGACACCACAAGGAACACAGAACAGAAGGGGTTTAAATACATGAGGAACGGGAGCTATGGTGAATGGGAAACAAGAGGCAGGTGGGAGCAATTAACGGAGACACAGACTACAACCTAGGAGAAGACAGGACAGGGTGTGACACTGGCGATCATAGGAGATGGTAGCAGGGACACTACTGAAGAGGATCGCAGACAGGAGCAAGGTGGAAAAGAGGAGGTTAGTGGAGAAAAGTTTGCAAAAGTGGCCGGTGACTGCGGCTATGCCAAGCACAGGCGCCATCTTGTTGCCGACCGGAAGCAGAAGCTGACTGACCCGAACTTGAAAAACCAGCTTCGCATAGCATTGCCAACCCTACCAGCTGACATCAAACGCCTCTCCAAAGAAAAGCAGTTCCAGCCATCTCATTAGGTGAGTCTGATGTGCAAAAATTCAGTAGTTCCCAGGCTCAGAACACAGTAGTTGTAGACTTTATATTGTTCTTTCTATTGCATCACTTGGTATGTGTTTATTATAGCATGGCCCTCAGAGAACTATTAAAAAATTTAATGGTCCTTTATATGAAAAAGGTTCCTCACCCCTGCTGTAAAGTACCAGCAGCACCACTCTGGGATCTATACAAAGGTGTGTGACGTAATCGACACCAAATATTATTTGATTGGAGAGACTATCCACGATGCAACAAATGCAAGATTCCTATCTATCCTTGGAGCTCCGAGACATTGAGTCAGAAATGTTCAGCCGTCCTCATCACCCAATTAGCTCTGGAGCCGAAGCGTGTCGCCCTGCTAAAGCCATGGCCTCCAGGAAACAGCTCTAGTTATGGTATGTAACACATCACCCTCTTTCTGGTACTTTCTGCTCAAAGTCAGAGCTCTGTAAGAAATACGGTAATCATCAACCCACAGATGCAAGTTCTGGCAGCATTAGGTCAGTCCAACTGGATAGGATGACTCAGAGGGGCTGAGGCAAAGCGGACGCTCATCCGGGGACTGTTGATGTCCAGGTGGGAGCTAACGGGCACCTCCGTTTTGTGACTCATCAACCCCGACAGCAGGAGCCGCATTGGGGAGGTGCAACAAAAGCATTCGCCATGCATTCAACATCCACATGGGGTTGAACTGTACACAGACCTTGGTTCAACAAAAGGACGAGTTCAGATATGGCAGGGGTCATCTTCTGTAGAGCTTCCATCGCCACCTTTATTCCAGCTATGAACATAATGTATATATAATAAAATGTCCGTGTTTAATCAGAGTGAGAACAAAACAGTCTGTCGTCCTGGTTTCTGCTCATTTCCTCACTCAGCCCTCAAGATTTCAGATCTCTAAATAAAGACCAACTTCACAGAAACTTTTGGCTTAATTTGGAGAGGAAGAGCAGAAGATCCTGATGAGAAGTACGTTCAGCTCAGACAGAAAACCAGAAGTAAGTTGTACCGATTACACGATGAAGAACAGTGGTGTGTGTTGTTGGGGGTGGGGTAAATGAACATGTCTGACATCAACCAGTAAAAACGTGAGTACACTCTAAAGAACTGCTGCCGCTGTCTCATTAGGGTTACTATGGTTACCAGACTAAAAATGGTGGTTTAGAGACAAACTAATTGTAATAGATGTAATAATCTCAGATTAAACAGTTTTATTTACAGTGAAGATTAAAATCAGGACTATGCCGTTAGAGTCGCTCGTTATTTTCTCATTTGCCCTTTCAGCAAATTTTCAGCTCATTTTTGTGTTTGAAAATGTTTCTTTGGTGTTTTCAAAAGACCATTTTAGCTAATTTGCTCCTCCTTGTTTACGACAAAAAGTTAAATTACCTTTAAAATGTGAAACTAGAAAAGAGGTTGGTGGTTTGTTTTCTTGTTTCTGATGTTTGTGTTTGATCTGAGAAAGTGAACCTTTTACTTACTGGAGTCAGACGACCAAGAGGAAAAACACAACAGAGAGGCAGGAAACACCGCA
Organism: Nothobranchius furzeri; assembly: GCF_043380555.1. Lineage (NCBI taxonomy): Eukaryota > Metazoa > Chordata > Actinopteri > Cyprinodontiformes > Nothobranchiidae > Nothobranchius > Nothobranchius furzeri. The sequence continues at coordinate 73,693,009 of NC_091750.1, read as the reverse complement.
GACAGGTGGAGGCTAGACCAGGAAGATGGAACAACAAGAGCTGTTCTTTTACTTTTAAACTTAATATGGGGATTCAATCAAATAGGGAAAGGGGTAGACAGATGTGTGTGTGTGTGTGTGTGTGTGTGTGTGTGTATGTGTGTGCGTGTGTGTGTGTGTGTGTGTGTGTGTGTGTGTGTGTGTGTGTGTGTGTGTGTGTGTGTGTGTGTGTGTGTGTGTGTGTGTGTGTGTGTGTGTGTGTGTGTGTGTGTGTGGAGGGAGGTGCAACAAAACAAAAGGTAGAGGAACAAAGAAGCTGTAGCTCTGAGGTTCAGAGAGAAGAATCATCAGAAGGTGTCAGTGAGGAGAGCCGACATGAAACAGAATTACTGAGAGGAAGAAATTAACTCCGACATTAACTGAGCTGGGATCTGCAGGGAGAGCTGCAGCTCTGTTACACACACTCTCTCTCTCTCTCTCACACACACACACACACACACACACACACACACACACACACACACACACACACACACACACACTCAGGGGCTCTCTGACTGAAGCCACCTGCTTTAGTTAGAGGTGTTAGGTTAGTTCTGGGTTAGTTAGCTGTGTTTCTGTCACCGTCTGTGATCGTCTGTATTTTTGTTGCATCAGTTTGGGTCAGAAACATCATGAGGACCCGGCCCGGTTTGTTCCACCACAGATTAGAACTTCTGTGTAAACTAAATATTTCTTTTCTCCCAGCTTCATTTTTGATGATGAGCTGGCATAGAGACTGGAGGAAAGCATCAGTCAGACGCTGGTTCTGCGGAGTGGAGTGGAGGATTCTCAGAACCAACCTACTGATGAGCCAGAAAGAAAATGCCACGCTGAACAAATGAGACGTGAGCCTGACACCGGCACCAACAGCAGGATGAAGAGTGGGGATGAAAACACACGACGACGCACTTAGAAAAGTCATCAGCACCCACCCATCAGTCAGACGGTACAGACCTGGAACAGACTCAACCAGGTCCCAGAACTCCCCTGAGAACTGCACAGACGTTTGGTAACAAAGCCTCAACTGCTGAGTCAGAACTGGGTGGAACCACAGGAATGCCGACGAGGGTAGAACTGCTCCGTCCTGATCCGGTTCTCATAGTCAGGTGTTCCTGTCATCTGTTAAAGTGGTTCTGGATCAGCCGGTCTCAGCCTCAGAACCTGCTGATCCTCCATCGGGGGCAGAAGACTCCCGTTCCCACACGAATCGGCAGGTCCGTGCTGCAGACAGAAGTTTACTCAACAGCATGAAAATGAATCTTGTGTTCGGGACCCCCACCCCCCCACAGCCTGTTGCTAATGGTAACAAAATGCGGAGGAATGCGGATCCACAAACGACTCAAGCCCTGATTGGACGTTGAAACGTTGTGTGCTTTTTATGTGTGATCTGACAATTGATCAACCATTGCTCTAAAAATAAAATACAGCTTAGCCGGTTAATTGCTGTGATCATAAAACACGGAAACGGCAGCACGCAGAACTCACGAGGCAACGTTTTACGTGATGTTTACTTGTTGCTATGAGTAATAAGACAGAAAAAGCCACGCCAAAATAAGTTTAGGAAGCCCACTAAGAATCGTAATAAAAGCATTTAAAATAAATACCATACACAGTTGAGGAAACGTTGGTTTAAGTACCTGACATGAAGTGGTCGCTGCATGAGTGAAAACCTTTACTCTCGGGGTCCCACAGTTTCATTTAAACCCGGTCACTAGTGTGTTTTACTGCAATGATCCAACATTTGCAGCGTTCCGGATCTTGGGGAATCCTGTAGAAGGCACTTCCCTTATGTCGTCTGCGTCTGTTCTGTCATCCTGGGGCACAACAGGAATCTACCATATTTCCCGTTTGATTGAGTTTTGTGACAATAGCTGCGAGCTACTGTCTGCCAAGATGGCTCTGATCGATTTGAACTGTTGCATGCCGGGAGAAGTGACGTCAGCTCCCAGAGCTCTATATTGACCATTTTGCAGAAAAACAGTCCACTGCTGAGATAATCCTCTAGATTTTGCTCTACAGATTATGATCCAGAGGCTTCGTAGTTCGTAACAGTCATAAGACAGCATGGCACTTGTGGAGCATCTATCAGGCATCAGTAGGAACACCTGCTGCCCGTCAAGTGTCAGGTGTTATGAATATGTCTTGTACTGATGTGATAGTTGATGCTTCAGGACCATCTGTCTGCTGGCCCACGCCGCTCTCGGGCAAGTTCTGTGCACCGACCTTCCGCTGGGGTCAAAGGTCAGAGAGCAGCAGCTAGTCACACTCAGGCCCGACAGAGCCACCGCTCCATGACTGCTCTTCCTAAAGCTGGCCTCATCCATCCGAGCGACGGAATAAAGTTCATAGAGAAAAACGAGATTGAACAGTAAACTCAGAATTTATGTTTAGTGAAGAAATAAAATAACCAAACTAATTATTTTTATTTGGACACAAGAATTCCAGAAGGCCTAAATCACAGGAGGAAGTTCTACTTGTTTCCCAAACCGAGTCCCAGGTCTGTTTAGTCACACGTTCATCAGACAGACGCTGAGCGCAGCAGAGACTTAATGTGAGAAAACAACTCGTCACTCATCTGGCCTGCTGCACTGATCCTGCAGCAGGTTGGTTCTGGAAGGAATTCAGACCTGTTATGGAAAATCTGTGTTTATTAATTCCTTATCATGGACTCAATCAACTGGATGTAATGTATTGCTCTATGTCTCTGCATGCTCACTTACTCATACACACTCCCCCCCCCCCCCCCCCCCCCCCACACACACACACACACACTGACTCTCTCTACCTCTTATCTCTCTCTATAAATAAAGTCTGTGAACAGATGTTCGGGGCATTTGCTTTTTCATCTTGCCACAGTTTGACTTGTCTGCTCATTGTCTCCTTCTCTCTTCACTATAGGTAATGGGTTCTTGATAAACATATTGATAAAATCCATGACATTATTTGGTCCGTCCTTCGAGAGCCAGGGTCCGATCACCTCGCGACGCCACGAGCCGACGCCAGACGACAGTCGACAACCTAATCTCCTCCAGCTCTGAGTTTGCTGGGGGGTCGGTGAGGCCTTGACGTCATTAGGAGGAATGCGGATCCACGAACTGCTCAAACCCTGAGATGAGATTATTCGGTGAGATTCGGTGAGACAAGTTTGTTCTCTCGTTCAATCAAGTTTGTTGTTGTTTTTTGTCGCTTTGTCTTGTGGTACCGAGAGAAAATCCTAGGTGACCAGGGGTTAAAGTTGGTTTTTGAGCATTTTGCCGGAAAATATAAACGCTGCCAGATTCCTGGAGTGCTGTTTTGGTAGAGAATGGACCGGGGTGATAACTGAGGGGTGGTCTAAGTGAGAGGTGGCCTGGCTTTTGAGCATTAAGCCTCTAATACAAATGCAACTTCAGTTGTCATTCTTGGTCGTGTGGTCAGAGAGAAAGATAAAAGATTCCGGAAATACTCTATTGGCTTGGTTTTCTGCATTTTAGCCGAAATTAGAAATGCAACTCTGGTTTAAGATGGTGTCGTGAATAGGATGGTTTTGTAAACCGGTATGATAACTATTGAGTTTGACTATTAAGTAGGTCCATGGTTGTGAAATTTGCCTTGAATAGAATCGTTGTTCTGGTTATCTTGTTGTTGTTGTTTGTTGTGTTGGATGTTGTCTGCTTAAATTGTTGCTTGGATAAATGAGACAGTATGGAAAGCCTTGAACATCTGGTATCTACATATTGGGGGAAAAATAACTCTCAAAATACCTTTTGAGTAAATATGGATGAAAGTGTAGACCCAGGAAATGTGGAAAGGATCTGAAATTACCAGAGAAGTGATGGAAAACGTGATTTTGGTGACCGCTGACGTGTCACAAATGTATGCCTGCGAGGCGGTGGAGAGAAATAAAGGGTTGAAACTGTGAACAGAGAGGAGGCAAGGTCTGCCTGAAAATCAAAACATCCTTAGCTGTGCTCTGAGCTAATACGGTCTCATCAATTGAGGCCTGAAGGTTATAACTAGAAAATGAAAATGGAAAATATAATTTGAACGGCTTCTCAAAACTGTAATTTACTTATTTGTTTTTGCTATTAAGCACAGCTGTACCATATTGCACTTGAGACCCTCTATGTGGATTTCAGTAAGTCCAGTCAACATACTTCATGTTCAAAATGCATGCTGTCCACTGAGGTGAACATGTAATAAATTATTTGCATATTATTAGGTGTTACAAACAATATTTGTTGAAAATTGTTTCATTCACACACAACGATGAATGAGAATAATTGTGAAATGATTAAGGTTAAAGGTTTCATACTTCGTGCTTGAAAAGGTTGGACGCGACCCAAATATTTAATTTCTGGTATCTGGTGATTAAAATAAATTGAACTATAAACTGTGTCACTTTTAGTGGCTGAAAGGGAAAGGGTTTTAGTGAAATCCCTCAATTTGAGACATTAACTGTCTATCTGGACTTGGTAGTAAAATAAGTGCCCAAATAAAAAAAGGAAAAGCTAAGAGTGTATGTTTGGTCAAATAGTAATCCCAGACCTATTTAAAATAATGACTGTTATCACATTGCATTTTATCTCCTTATTTTGTTTTTAAAATCTTCGTTTCTGACGTTTAAAACCAAGACAAGGGAGCTCAGCTGATGACAATCACACCCGGGTGAACATGAACTGGTGTGCAGTACCTGTTGAATTCAAAACTGCATGTTGAACACTTTAAAAATATCGTTTGTCCTCAATTGAATCGTTCTGGCGTCTGTTCAAACGTAGAAAGTTGTTCAGATCTCCGATTAGCGGACACTGTGATAGGAACGGGGGAGAAATTGTCTGGAAGTAAAATTAAACGACACAGCAGATTAAAGCTGCTGTAGGAAATTTACATTTAAAAAGTTTTAATTGGTTCAATTCTCACAGCTTGGAACTTTTAAATAGCTTTGACACATGGTCTTACCCAGAATAAATTACTTATTTTCAATGATCCCAAACAAGCGACCAGCTGACTGGTTTAGATCCCTGGACTCCTCAATTACCAAATTCCTTTGGCAGGATAAACCTCCACGGATTAGCTTAAAAACACTTCAGAAGACCAAAGACAGAGGAGGACTGGACTTACCCAACTTTTATTATTATTTCTTAGAAAACAGGCTGCAATATATACTAAGATGGTTGCAAGATAACCCACTAGATGAGTCTTGGTTAGACATGGAACAGACACTTTGCAATACGATAGAGCTTTCAGACTTACCATTTATTAGCTCAAGCATAAGAAAACATGAAGGCTTCAAAAGTATTAGTATCAGCACCTCTCTGACGGGAGTATCTTAAAATGACAGAGTCTTCACTAGTACCATGCAGACGCACACCTATCTGGAATAATCCTGATATTTTGCAAAATAATAAAATGATGATCCTTCCGGACTGGAAAAACAAAGGAATCCTATACCTGGAACACATATATGAAGGATTGGACTTCATTCCATTTAATAGAATAGTCTCCCAATTTGGAATGGATAAGAATAGCTTTTTAGAATACCACCAAATTAAATCTGTAGTCAAACAAAAATTTAAGCTCAATAAAATAGAATTGCAAACACCACCAAGGGTATTAGACTTCTATAATCTCAAACCCCCCAAACTACTGTCTAAAGTATATAAGACACTGTCCAAAATAGACGATAGAATAGCAATCCCTATTGAAAAATGGGAGGTGGATCTATCAGTTAGCTTTGACCAGAACTTCTGGTCCCAAACTTGTTTAAAAACTTTTAAAATGATCAGACACTCCAATTTACAATTAATTCAGTACAAAATTCTACACAGAGTACACTATACAGGTCATCGGATGTTCAAGATGGGGTTTGTGTCGTCTGACACCTGTACACACTGCACAAACAACATTTCTGACAATTACATTCATGCACTGTGGTCCTGTCCACCTGTCCAGGAATTTTGGGGTAGAGAGTCAGTGCGTTTACATGCAGCCAGTAACCCTTTTAAAACCAGAATATTCACAATAACCCAGTTCTGCAGGTCCTTGTGAACACCGCCAAAAACCCGTATATGCTCATAACTGGGTTTTTAAAAACCCGGTTACTACACCTGGGGTAACCCTTTTCTGACCCAAATGTTTGGTCGTGTAAACGCATACCGGGATATCCCCATCAAAGCGTGTGTTCTGCGCATGCTCTGTTCGCAAAGAATCTTGGTCTCTTGAGTAGCGAGACGTCTTGTATGCGCCAGAACACCGGAAGTAAACAACAAGTTGGGAGCAAAATGGCGAGTCGCGGCACAGCACTACACTTTGAGTGACGAGGAAACTAAAGCGCAAACAAACGCGGTCACTATCTCTTCCGAACTGGGAAACATGTTGTTGTTTTCATGGATACCAGAACAAGAAGAACCGGAAATGACGCATAATGCGTCTGGACGTAGTCCATACGTCCTGACGCTACCCCAACGTCCGCATTTAAATCGGTTTATGCAAGTTAGAGGTAATTCTTTCTATATATGCTTGTAAACGGGTTATTCTGATCAACTCAGAAACCCGAATACTGACCTTAACCCGATCATAACCCGGATATTGGCTGCATGTAAACGTACTCTATGTGAAGACCTGTCAAAGTCTCTGAAATGTCATATCCCAACTTCCCCCTCTCTTTGTTTACTGGGAAACCTGGATGATGTCCAGATTGAAACATATTTGGTTCACGTGGTTCTGACTGCCATATGCATCGCTAAGAAAACTATCCTCTTGAATTGGAAAAATAGAGAAACTCTCTGCATTAACCAGTATAGAAATCTTTTGTTAGATCATATTACACTTGATTTAGCCTCTGCTTCCACTTCAAATCAATCTCTCTGAGCTCCTTTGATCGGTTCCATCACATAGCGATGATGGGGGACCGTTGATGTTTTCCTGCGGGATGATGTGGGGGGAGGGGGGGGGGGGTCTGAGTTTGGAGTATCCGGATGTTCCCTGGGGGTGGGTTCACTGGGGATGTCTGGGACTGGGGGGCCATTGCCCCCCTCTGGAGGTGCTTGGGTTGCCTCGGGGGTGGACTACTGGCGGTTGTGAGTGGGGCCCCTTGGAGGTCTTGGCGGCGGCCATGGGTCACTGCCTGGCAGCTGCATTGTCCCTGGGCGGGTCTGGGTGGGCGCCTGGGGGCTCGGGGTGGCCGGCCCCGTGTGGGTATCTGGGCGGGGCCTTGGGGGTCGGGTCCTGACATGTATGCTGCCGGGAAGAAGGCAGGAACATGCAGCAGTGCCTGGCCCGGGTCCAGGGGCCTCGAGTAGACCTTGGCTCCTCTGCTGTCCCATCACAGGGGAGGGGGAAGTCCAGGAGAGGGAGGACCCAACCTTACCTGGATGTCCTATGTCTTATATATTCTGGAAGTTGTGCAAATGCAGGGACGGGCATAGATATTCTGCTGGGGTGGGGCTGGGTTGGTGTCCTCGGACTCAGTGAGGCTCTGTAATAATGCTGCTTTGGGCCCTGGCAGGATGGGCTGGGGTCTCCATGCCCTGGGCGGCAATTTGACAACAGAGATGCCTATTGGGGCCAGTAGGGGAGCTGGCTCCCTGGAAGGCTAAGCCCAACCAGCCATTCCTCCCCATCCCCGCATATTTTTCTCCTCCTGCTCCCTCACATCATCACACAAACATGCACATAGGACCATGGGGGTGGACAAGTCAGGGAGTGCGGGTATGGACCCCATTTCCGCATTCCTGTGGCAACCTGCCCCCCCAATTTTATTTGCACCATATACACTTCCACCGACAACCTTCCACGCAAACACACACTTAGGGCCTTGGGAGTGAGCACATTCAACGGCACTTGGCAGGGGGATTTCTCAGCCTCCTCCTGAGTGCCGCTGCCCACTTCCAATTTTAAACTGCACTTAGACACCGAGGGCTGTGGATGCAAGTGGGGTGGTGCGGTGACATCAGCTGGCATAGGCCAGACAATGCCCGCACTGCCTGCTCACCACAGCCATGGAATACACCTCATTAACACACAAAACTATATTGGAGCAGGTGGAGGCAGACTAAGGCCTAGTCCACACGTAGCCGGTTTTTTTTTAAAACGAATATCCGCCCCTCCAAAAATTTGCATCCACACCACCTCGTTTAAAAAAAACTGTCCACACGTACCCAGGTAAATACGTTGTTAATGACATGCCAGACCTGTAGGCGGCAATACTTCCCCATTCTTAACCTCGTCCTTCGTCTGTGGTCTTCCGCAAGGAGCAGTAATTCCGCTTGCAAAAAAAAAAAAAAAAAACAAGCGCTTGGACAATTGATAAAGCGAGTGCAGCTCTGAGGGCATCCATGTTGTCGGCTAGTGTAAACACAGGTCGCACACGTGATGTCAGCATTTTTTTGTCGCGGAAAGTGACGTTGCGGACCTTAAAACTCCGGTTTTGTCTGTCCACACGCAGACCCCCAAAACGGAGAAAACGCAGATCTTCACTTTGGTTGGAGTTTTTAATAAGATCCGTTTTCATGTGAAAAAACTCTGTTTTTGTGTGGATGACAGGCCAAAACGTAGAAAAATATCTACGTTTTGGCAGATCTCCAGCTTCGTGTGGACAAGGCCTAAGGGTCTTAGCACACCTCTGTTGTTGCTGGGCTTCCTGGGGCTGGAGGATAGGAGGGACATCTGGCCGTCTGGTTGGGGTCTGGGGAGGTGGGTTGCTGTGCTCAGCATTGGGCGGGGGAGCCTGCTCATCAGTACCCCCAGCAGAAAGGGTCAAACTCTGGTTACCGGTGATGGTTGTACCCAATGTGCAGCAGTACCGGGACCAGAGTGAATAGGGTGTGTATGGGGAGCATGAGTGGGTGTCCGGCGTGCTCTTTTGTAAGTCTTTGGTTGTATGTGCATGTGTGAGCATGAGGGAGAGAATGTGTGACTGTGTTTGTGTATGACTGTATATGTCAGGTGGGGCCTTTGACTCCTCCCCTCTAAAGGGACTTCTTTTGATTATATAGATCTTTGTCTCCCCTCCCCCTGCCACACCTGGTGTGGGGTGTGGTGCCTTGGTCTGCCTGAGTGTTCGTGGCTCCCGGGTCAGGGGGTTTAAGATTTTTGGTGTCTGCCTGATCAATCCCGGTGGCGGCCTGGTGAGGTCTGGGTCCCTGGGCTCTGCTGGGTCCCCGGCGGGGGTGGTCGCCCCTGGGTCCCGGGTCGCTGGGTCCCGGGCTCGGCCGGCTAGGGGGTGCGAGGCTGCGGGCGGGCCTGTGGGCTTCCCGCTGATGTCTACTGGGGCTCTGCCGGCTGCTGGTTGTGGCACCCCTTTGCGATCCTCTTTGCCTCTCGAGGGGGGCGGGGGCCTTTCTGGTTGCAGTCTCCTTGGGGCTCCTGTGTTCTGGGGCAGCACCTGGATCTCTGGGACTTGGAGCTCCCCCCGTCTCCAACGCATTTTTGGGGGGCGGATCTGTGGTCCCTCACACTCTCTATTGGACGCACCTATAGATAAACCTTACATAAACAAGCGCGTGTACACACACAGGTGCTCACATGGTGCTCTCAAAAGTATGGACTTGGGCACGTTCAACACAGGTCTTAAGACTATGGTGGGCACTTAATGCACTGTGATTTATTATCGTGTGACTGTTCAGTTAAACAACGTTGATTATATATTTCTTCATCAAGTTGACGCAGTGATAGCTTGATCAGACATAGTGAGATGGCGCTCGTGTGGGTGCACGCTGCGAGCTGCTCGTCCTCGTTATGCAGTGGTACCTTGCTTTTTACTGGCTTTTATTGTTGTTTTATTGGCTTTTATGCATTTTTGTTGTCTCTGATGACTGTTTTGAATGGTGTGGATTCTCTGGTGACATACGATCGAGCTGCGCTGCTGAGGCTTCGTCCTCCCGTTGATGTAGCAGGTTGCGCGCGCTGGGAACCTCACGGATGGTGCTGCTGGTTGGACTGCCCGTGTGCTCTTTCCCCCCAAGCCATGATGTGTCGGCCCTCTGTCCGCCCCAGCTCGAGAAGGAAGCATCGGAGAAGACGGGGAAAGAGAGGTAGCCGGCGCGTGAGACATCGGGCTGGATCCCTGAAGAAGCGGCTGGTCCGATTCGGCCCAGCTTCTGACCCGGTGGTTCCAAGTTGTCTCATAGATTACTCTGCGCCCTGCCTAGGGAACTTGGCTGGCTCTGAGGGTGAACTGGCACTGCGCCACGACCAATCGGCTCGGGGATCTTGCCAGAGTGGGGTTTGCTGGGAGAATCTGCGCTCTGTTACGGGCACAGAGTTAAAGGAGACTGTGCCCGTGCGCGATCTCGGTGCAGCAGCCCCGCCGCAGACCCGGTTTGGTCTAGTCAATGCCAGGTCTGTGCTGAACAAAACTTTTATTCTTTGTGACTTTTTTATTCAGCATGACTTGGGTTTTCTCTGCATCTGTGAGTCATGGATCCCGTTTGGTGACTCAAGCGCCCTGCTGGAGCTGGTACCACCTGGCTGCTCCTGTTTTAAAAAACCCAGATCACGGGGCAGAGCTGGAGGGCTGGTTGTTGTTTTTAAATCCAGCTTTCCTTGTAAATAGCTTACACCCACCATGTCATTTTCTTCCTTTGAACTGTGCTTATTTGAACTGTGCATCTCCCCCCGCCTGCTCGTCATGCTGATTTATCGCCCCCCAAAGACTGACTCTAACTTCCTTAACGATTTCTGTGATCTTGTGGCAGACTGTATTCTAAAATATGACTATGTCCTATTTTTTGGTGATTTTAACATCCATGTCTGCTGTCCTGACAATGTGCTTGCTAAAGGCTTTTTGAATTTGCTAGATTCATTCAATTTGACTCAATGGGTATCGTCCCCAACTCATGCCAGGGGTTACACCCTGGACCTGGTTCTCTCCTTTAGTCTCCCTGTCATGAACCTTGTGACTTTGCCTCCTGTGTTCTCTGACCACTCTCCAATACTCTGTTATGTTACGTTGCCATGTCCTGTCCCTGTGTGTGAAGCTCCAGCTACTAGGTTCAGAGCCCTGGATGCAGAAACTATTTCAAAGTTTGTGGACTGTATGTCTGTAAGGTTAGAGTCCTTTAACCCAGATCCATCTAACATTGATCACTATTCACAACACTTTGATGTACTTTGTAATCAGGTCCTGGACGTGGTTGCCCCTCTCAAGCTTTGCAAGTCTAGGCCTAGGAGGGAGCCTTGGCTCTGATGTCACACGGGCTTGTAGGCGGGCGTGTAGAGCCTCTGAGAGAAAGTGGAAAAAGGATGGCCTACAGGTCTCGCGTGAGTTGTTCAGAGCATCACTGGTTGCTTATCAGGATGCTGTGAGGGCTGCCAGAACGGCCTATTTTGCAGACATCATCGAAACACACTCCAAGAATCCCAGGATTCTCTACAAAACACTAAACTCTGTTCTGGTGTATCAAGAGCCTAGCTTCATGTCTCCTACAGCTGCTGGAAACTCACAGATTCTTTGTTCATAAAGTATCGGGCATTAGTGCAGCTATTTCTGGTAACTCTATTGACCCTATTCTAGTTCCTCCATCACCACCCACCCTGAGCTCCCTCAATACTGTTTCATATTCTGAGCTGAGTAAGCTTGTTGTGAGGCAGAAGCCATCTGGCTCTCCACTTGACGTTCTGCCGCCTCGTCTCTGGAAGGCTTTCTTTCCGTGTCTTGGCCCTTCACTTGGTCAGATTATCAATGGGAGCCTCAGCACAGGTGTGGTCCCAGCTGCTTTGAAAGCAGCAGTTATTCGGCCGACCCTGAAGAAACCTGGTGCTGATGTCTCTGTGATCACAAATTACAGGCCTATCTCTACCCTGCCTTTTACATCAAAACTGCTTGAGAAAGTCGTTTATCAGCAGCTGGTCTCACATTTAGCTGACTCTGATCTATTTGAGGTTTTTCAATCAGGGTTCAGGTCTGGCCATAGCACAGAGTCGGCTCTACTGAGGGTTCTAAATGACATCTATCTATCACTAGATCAGGGTACATCTGTGGTGCTCCTGTTGTTAGACCTGACAGCAGCCTTCGACACAGTTGACCACGCGATTCTACTCGATTGCTTGGAACGATGGGTTGAGATCAAAGGGTCTGCTCTGGATTGGTTTAGATCGTATCTCCACAACAGGACATTCTGCATTAAACTGGGTGATGTTTTTTCATCTTGGGAGGGGCTCCGCTGGGGGGTCCCGCAGGGATCGATCTTTGGTCCTCTTTTGTTTGCCATTTATCTGCTTCCTCTGGGGTCAATCTTTCGTAAACATGGCCTATCATTCCATCTCTATGCTGACGATTGCCAGATTTACTCTCCATTGTGTCAGGAGAAAGGTCACTCTATCCAGTCCTTTGTGTCCTGTCTTAACGAGGTGAAGTCTTGGCTAATGGCCAACGTTCTACATCTGAATGAGGGAAAGACAGAGCTCATTGTTTTTCACCCCAACAGCAGGAATGTGGGTCGTTATGTTGATCTTGGCCCTCTTTCTCCTTACTCAAAACCAGTTGTTACCAGTTTGGGGGTGAAATTTGATGCTGGACTTAAATTTGATGCTCACATCAATTCTATGATCCGGTCCAGTTTCTTTCACCTGAGACGCCTTGCAAAAATCAAGCATATGCTGTCGAGAGCCCACCTGGAGCGGGTACTTCATGCCTTTGTTATTTCTAGGCTTGACTACTGCAACTCTCTCTATGCAGGGTTGTGTCAGTCATCACTGCGTCGCCTACAGGTCGTGCAGAACAGCACAGCCAGGTTCCTGACCTGGACCAGGAAACAGGACCACATGAGTCCAGTTCTGGCCTCCCTGCACTGGCTTCCGGTTTGCTATCGCTCACAATTCAAAATCCTCGTCTTTGTTTATCATTTCTTCCAGGGTGGTGGTCCCCCTATCTAGCCTCACTCCTGAACAGACATTCCCCATCACGCGCTCTGCGCTCCTCTGACCAAGGCCTGCTCGCTGTCCCTCGGTCTAGGTGTCGTACTCGCGGGGACCGGGCTTTCTCAGTCCTAGCACCGTCACTCTGGAACCAATTGCCACCCTCAATTAGGCTGTCCCCATCTCTGCCAGTCTTTAAGAGTCGCCTAAAAACACACCTCCTCCACTTGGCGTTTCCTGTACATGTTTGATTTTGGCCCTGTTTTATGTTGAATTTATTTCACAGTTTTCATTGGTTCACTCAATCCATTGTTTTACACAATTGTTCCTGTACCAGAATGTTTCACCTTTTTTTGTAATTTGTATTTTGTAATTTGAATTGCTTTTATTTTTGATTTATTCAATATATTTACCTTCTACTGTACCATGTTCAGCGCCTTGGGCTTCCTGACAGGGTTGCGGAAGGCGCTTTATAAATAAAGCTTTCATTGATTGATTGATTCTTTTTTTCTTGTCTCTTTCTGCAGGTCTAGAAGCAGACTCTTGTTCATTGTTGTTTATTCTTGTGGACCCCCCCCCCCCCCACCACCACCACCACCTTTTGTCTTTTCCTTTCTCTTTCACCTCTGACTCCGTGTCTGGTCGGAATTACAAAGCATTCAAAAACAACAACAATAAAGTTTTAAGTATCAGGCGTGACAGTAAAAGCAGATGCTTTGATGCCCCACCTGAGAGTAAATCTGTAAGGCTTGTCACCAGCATTCAGACATCAATTCTGTTTGCTTCACAGCCAGACGGGACACGGTAAAAAAAAAAATAAATAAATAAAAAAGCTTTGACACAGAATTTCCCGTTGCTCTGTGCCTGTGTTAAAACTGCAAGGTCGTATCAGAAAGACATACATATTGTAACAGACAATATTCTATCAAAGGGCTGAAGCAAAAATCAGGAAGGTTTTGGGAAATAATTGCTGAATGGCCGAAATGGGTTTCCTCCATAGGGTGGCCGGGCTCAGCCTTAGAGATAGGGTGAGGAGCTTGGACATTCGGGAGGGACTCGGAGTAGAACCGCTGCTCCTCCGCATCGTAAGGAGTCAGTTGAGGTGGTTTGGGCATCTGGTCAGGATGCCTCCTGGACGCCTCCCTGGAGAGCTGTTTCGGGCATGTCCTGCCGGCAGGAGGCCCCCGGGTCGACCCAGGACACGTTGGAGAGGTTACATCTCCAATCTGGTCCGGGAACGCCTTTGGGTCCTGCCGGAGGAGCTGGTGGGGTGAGGATGGTCTGGAGCTCCCTAGTTGGGATGCTGCCCCCGCGACCCGGACCCAGATAAGCGGAGGAAGACGAGACGAGAATTGCTGAATGAAAATATCAAACAAAGAAATGTAAATGCTTTCAATTAAAAACGGAGTTTGCTCACTTGAAAATAAGTGTGGAGCAGTTGGACAGTTGATCTGAGGTTCTCTGTCCTCTCTGAGATGTAAAACATCGGGCCATGTTTCCTAAATCGGTAGAGATTACGTTAATGTTGACACAGCTGCGTGGTCTTGCTCACTTAGACTTAGGCGAAATAAACATATGCAGTTTCAGACTAAAACATTTAAATGTTAGTAGATTTTAAGCAACTTAATGAACACAATTATTGCCGAACACATCAAATCAATTTATTGAAATTTAAATCATGTAAAATTAGTCAATGTCTAAATATTACTTTTCTTTAAGGGCAGACGGTACGATATTACCCACTTTCATAATTTGGTTTTCATGAAACATGATGAAGCTTAAAAATCTTTGTATATACATAAATTTATTTTAAATAAGATTTAGATGATGAATGAATGATTTGGCTGCTTCGTAGTAAATTTAATAGTTTTTTATTTTATTTTAACGTAATTGATGCAACTTCTAAGGGCCGCATGCCCTGAAAATGAAAATCCCACTGTTTCCTTACCGAAACCCAAACAACTGAGATTGCCGAGTCACGCTGACCTGCTCAAGCAAGAGGGATCAGGCGTCCTTCTTTGAGTGGGGTAGTTATCTGATTCTTTTTGCCAATCTGCTAATTATCTGACGCTTGTGCGTCTGTTGAACACCAACAGTGATGGGCAAGTTACTTCAAAACTGTAATGCATTGTTTATTACTTGTTACCCTCATTTTAAAGTAATTCATTACATTACAATATTACTGATTTTAAAATGTAAGGCATTACACTACTTTTGCATTATTTTAAGTTACATTCACCAATACAACTTCAATATGAATCTGGTAATCTGATGCTCAGTGAGCTTATGACATATATGTGGAAAGTGATGTGGTGTCTGAGCTAGGATTGCTGTTATAAACAGTCAGATATAATAACAGTGCTTTAAAATGATTGTTTATTAAATAAAAGCAACAACAATCTGTACTCTCAGCATGCTGCCATCTTATATTAACTGATCGGGGGTGAGGTGGTGGGGGCTCCAAGCCTATATTTGCCTTGGTCCCCAAATGCCTTGATACGGCTCTGGATGTGGGACTGACTTCTGGGGTGATCTGATTCTATCACTAGTATAAATACTAAATGCTTATGTATTATTGCTTTTCACTGGTAAAAATGTGTATTGGGGATAAATCTACCTACTTTTTTTCTTTTCAAGCACTTTGTTTCGTTTTCTTGATTTTATTTGAATAATTTCCTGCCCTTTCTCTCTCTAACCTTCCTGCATGCTGCAAGTTTTCTCCGTCTTCCAGAAAAACTGTTTCCTAGATTTCCTACTTTCTAACTAATCAGCCAAAGGGATCTACCGAACGCAAAAAAAAAAAAATAAAAAAAAGGTTAATATGCACTGCGCTCCAGCAGCAATGAGTTGAAATCACTGGGGCACAGATTATGAACTCAGCTGAAAAGTACATGAAGTACCAGAGAATATGGGCTGATATAAATGATCGCAAATGAATTACTTTGTTTTGGTGGAGCCATTTTGTGAATATAACAGCGGCCGCGCGGACGCAGCTGGAGTATTTGAGCCGTTACCGCTGCGTCCTCTCTGCTCATAGAATGCCCGCAAAGCTGAGTCCATAAATGACGTCATATATGTAGATACTGGATCTTTTTTCAGGCTTCCCTCAATTTGAATTTTTAGGAAACCCAAATCTTGATTCTGGGTTTAAAAATGCATTGTAATTACCGCATTACTGACAATTGTACTGAGTAAATATTACCCTTTTCTTTCCCTGTAATGCCTTACATTACCACATTACAGCAAAAAGCAATGCATTACAGTAATTAATTACTTTTGTACCACGTTACTCCCAACACTGAACACCAATGATACCTTGACCATGAGAGTAAATCAAAAAAATATTTAAGCAGGATGTACAAGCTGCCCCTGATAGGAGATCATACAGCCTATCATGGAATGTCTCAGATAGGAGTGACGGTTAAGTTTCGCTTTGAACCTAAATCACATCATCCTTAGGATGATGTTTTCTGTGAATGAAATGGTTTTGCTGACCCTTCCCAATCTCCTTACAGGAACTGCCATAAGTTGTAGAATTGTGCATCACAGTAAATTCATTTCAATATGTATGGAATAGTTTCTTAAAGGGACTTTTCGGACTTTTGAATTTTTATGCTCACGATTGCCCCCTCAGGCCAAAAGCGTAACGGCTTCAATAGTAGGCTCGTGCACGAGGCGCGCATGCTGTACGTGCACACTCCTTAATGAAAATAACAGCTGAGACAGAGCACAGAGCTCTGAGAGCATGTGTGTGTGTGGCCTGGAGGACAGAAGAACACAGCAAATTATTAAAATAATGTGCCTCTGTCTCTGCAGCTGCACTTTCTCGTCGGCCGGCCGAACGTGCAGTGTGTGTGTGTGTGTGTGGCCCGGAGGACAGAGGACAGGAGAACACACAGCTAATTAATTAAATTATTTGGTTCTGTACCTTTCTCTTCAGCACAGCCGACAAAGGTTTATGATGGGTCAGTCCTCCTGCATGCTCAGATCATTCCCTTCCCTTGCTTGAAAAATTGTTCCAAAATGAAAGTTGAACCCACATCTTTTCTATCTGTGAATTCAATGCCGTTCAGCGAGTCTCAAATAAAAATTTAGGCGTCTTATTACTGTAAAAAAATATACAATTAATGTAAAAAAGAAACTCCAAATAAACTATATTCACACCCAGAATCAAACCCAGGTCCTCAGCATGTATGTCAGCCATCTTACTAGGTGAGCTAAAGCACCAGTAACATTAATAGTATCTGTAACATTTATATCCTTGATGACAGCTGAAGCAACGTTCAAAGAACGGTTCGGAGCGAAAATGGCTATTTTGTTGCTAATTTGCAGGAAATATCTAGAAGAAAGTTCTACAGAAAGTGTCGCGTGCCCGTCCCATTTACCGGTTCCTTTAAAACCCAGTTCCGTTAGAACTTATGAGACGGTGCATCCATCAGGTTTCGAGGGGATGTCGGCGAGTATAATTGTACTAGATCCTGGATTGGACCATCTAATTAGAATCTTGTCTTTTATTTTAAAGGTGAAATGACTTGCTCGAATAGCCAGCCCCAGAGTACTACACTTCTTTTAAACTCGTTACCTTTTGGTTAAGATACTAGAGAGAAGTCTGGAGGCAAGCCAAGCCTCTCAGCAATTGTTTGGATTACCCGGAATTAATTGCGCCTCTAACAGCTTATGTGGGAGGTTGGTAACTATAAAATGATTTATGCTAGTTGATCAGGCTATCATAAGTTTATCAATTTATTTATTAATCCAACCTTCCAGCTGATTAGAGACTTTTTCAACCTGCAATCAGAGCCAAAATAACCTCGAATATTCTGCTTTTATCGCCCTTAAGACAACTCGTTACTCGCAAGGAGGGGGAAGTTAAAACTTCCCTTATCTTAAGGTTTCTTTATATTATTCTATTATAAACTGTAAAGTAAGTCCCGATAATTCAGAGACCGATCATCGATATGCTTACCTCTGTGCAATTTATGGCCAGGGCCCCAAACGTGAAGCTTTAGAGAAAACCTGAAAGAATCAGGATTATGTTTCTTTTTCAAAAAAGGTTTATTACAAAATCAAAATACAAAAATGGGTAAATAAAAAACAACTGCTATCCCCCAAGGAGGAATTAGTTCAAAATGATTAAATAAGAGTTAGTTTACACTAGCTCCTGTCTTCTCAGAATCTCCCCAAAACTCTCCCAAGTCTCTTCTTCCAAGAGTCCTCCCCCTCTAAGCTCTGCTTCTCTCCAAAAAACTGCCTGTCATCCCCCATCCAGGGGGACAGGGGATGACCCCTCCAAGCCTGCTCTGTCTCTTCTTGTCGCCTGCCCCAGCTGCTGTCGAATCTCTCTCTGCTGTTCAGAGCTGTTCTTATATACCCTTCCTGGGCCAGCTTAAGGTCATGGGGTCATTTACCAGATACACACTTTGTAGCTCAACACAAAACATTTGGTGTCATTTTCACTACATGCAGCATTCTTCTTAACACAGGTCATTACATCATCTTTTGCAGTATTCTTCAGTTTCTCTCCAATGTTCCCGAGAGGGCTTCTGAATCTGATGGGCTTGTCTTCACTCTGTTCTCCTCCAATCCCATCTTTCCAAGCCAGGGGTGGGGCAAAGAGGTGGGGTCAGTCTCCTGACCCTTCGCCCAGTTCTGTCCTCTTGTCCCTGTGACCCTTGTGTGACCCTTGTTTCTGACCACAGTTTTTTGACCTGCAGCCTAGCTCCTGTCGGCTGGCTGATTTTGCTCGCACAAGCCAGTCCAGTATGGCTCACCTTTTGACCCCGTACTTGCCACTGTCTTTGGCATGTGGGACTCGCAACAAAAGTAGCTAAGGGTCCTCAGAAATGTAGCTAGCTTTGTCACTAGGCGTTAGGAACAGCGACAAAGTCACTGAGTTGGCACTGCCTCTCTCTCTGCTGCTAAAGCTGCGGATAGCAAATGCTACGGGCTATGCCTGAGCGTGAATGCGCATGAAGCAGCCTGCTCGACCCGAGCAGCTCTCTTTTTCTGTGATCAGGGTCGGCTTTGGCGACAGGCGACACAGGCGGCCGCCTGGGGTGCCATCTGATGGATAGGGCGCAAAATTTCAAAAAAAGAAAAGAAAAAAAAAGTTTATTACATTTATGTTTGTAATATGAAATGCACTCTCTACATACTCAAAATTCCCCTCTGAAATGACATGAAATTAAAACATCAATATTTAAATTCTAATGATCTGGCTGCATGACGAGCTCCCGCTTGGGCCACCGCTCCGACGCATTTGACCGTTAAGGGTGCCGTAGATCACGTGCGTGGGTAGCACTGTAGAAGGACTTCCTGTTGTCGTCGCGTTTAAACTTTTGGTATTTTACGATGAAAAGAACACCTAAGCCATTGGGATCAGCATTCCGAAAGCGAAGGAAGGAGGAAGAAAAAAAAAACGGGCCCAAAGCAGAGGTATGTAGACTTTATAAATTTGGCAAAGGAACTTTTTGCGTTACCATTGTAGCTAACTGCCTCTTCTGCCACACACGGTCCACGGACGGACCCTCGCTAGCTGTTTACATTCACAATACAGTATCTCACAACTTTAACCAATTAATTTTACTTTTGAATCGTCGTGTCCAGATGCAGTGAGACAATATCTGCAGCCACACAGGCACCTGTTGACACCATGGGGGGCGGGACTGTCTTCTACACCTGTTGAGTCTCACTGTGATGATGAAGAATGTAAGACTTTTTTTTTTACTGTTTTTTTGGAGTATGATTGCAGCCTTTTTGTGAACTTCCATTCAAGTTGTAAGTACGCATACAATACGAATTTAATATTTTCATATCAGAAGAACGTTAGGTGTGGGTGTAGCAAAATTTCAACTTTGTCCGACACATCGGGCATGCGGCACCGCCGCGGCCGTGGCGGGGACTCCCCCGCTGCCGCCGATCCCGCGTCTGTGTTTCCTTGTTTAATAAATGAAATCCTCAGAGTGCCTCAGATCACCGGTTCTTCTTCCTCATATTCTACAATTTATTTGATGCTGAAGAGCACCTGAGAGTGAGACATACGTTTTTTCAACTATTCCCCATGGATGCGCTCACTTCCACCTGTTTTTGATAATTTTATTCATGTTTTCATAGAACAGATTAAAAAAAGATCAATAAAATAAAAAGCAACATTAAAAATAATGAAAAGCATCACTGCACATGACTGAGGAATATTGAATGTGAAAGTGGCACTGTTCTTAATTCATGCATCAGAGGGTTAAGTTGCTTTGTGTGTGTGTGTGTGTGTGTGTGTGTGTGTGTGTGTGTGTGTGTGTGTGTGTGTGTGTGTGTGTGTGTGTGTGTGTGTGTGTGTGTGTGTGTGTGTGTGTGTGTGTTTATTTTCTCACAGAAGAAGAACACAACACCAGCAGACTCAGTGCTCCAATCCAACAGCCTGAAGAGACACCATCATCAGCTTCAACAGATGTCTGTGAACATGTAGGAGCTGCTGGCCCCATGGATCCTGCTGACTGGCCACAGCAGTTGAACAAATTGGAAAGTAGAACTTTCTTTATGATGACACTTTGATATTTGAGTTTTGTTTTTGATTGCACAGTTTAATGCTGCTTTTGATTTTGTATCCCCCCCAATGACATTTGCACAACATTTTGAGTTGTTGGTTATTGTAATATTCTCAGGTTACTTATCTTTCAAGCTTACATTTATTCTTCAGGCTGTTGACTTTAAAGAGTTGCTGTGTGAATATTTAAAATAAAAAATTGGTAACTAAGGAATAACTGTGCAGTTGCTTTTTCCAATGTGTGGTGGGTGGGTGGACTTGGGTTTGGGTGAGAGGCGTGCGGGCAGGGTGGTGGTGGTGGGGGGGTGGGGGAGTGGTGGTGGTGGTGGTGGTGGTGGGGGGGGGGGGGGGGGCAAATGGGCAGTTTGCATTTGGGCACCAAATTACCCTGTCTGTGATTTTACAGAAAAACAGGCAATCACAGTAAAAATGCCAGGGCTCATTCTACTTTCTTTCATTCTACAGGACCAGGGCATTGCAGGAGAATGTATGAATTATTTCTATACATGTTTTTCTCTCTTCACTATAGGTAATGGGTTATTGATGAACATATTGATAAAATCCATGACAAGACCAAACCAGGCCGGATCCGGCTCCAACTGCTGAATGTTCCTAATGATAAATGCTTCAAATCACAGCGCTGCTTCTTCAGTCTCACCATTGCTTAGGGCTTCCATCTGTTTGTTCTGCCTCTCTCCTCATCCTCGACTCCTTTGCTGCTTCTTCACATGATGCACACTCAGCAGGAAGCATTCGTCAATGAACCGTCTCATTAATATCGGAGAGGAATTGCTAATGAGAGATAATAAGGTTTCCAGCAGTACCAGGACCTGTGTGTGTTCAGGATGTAACAAGTTTTGCCTCATCTGAGCCCCAGAACCAAAACAAACAAACAGGAAGTAGATGTACCCTGGGTGCTTCACCTGTTCACCCAGCGGATAGCCCTTGTTGACCTAGCTAGCACTCGCCTAGCAAAACACAGGGTAGGACAATCACTTTCACAGAATTCCAAAACAACCCTGCGGAATTCCTGAAAGGCGGAAAACTGGGTTGCTGCTTTAAATCTAATGTTTAAATAAATGACCAGGCTGTTCTCACCCATGTGTGTGTGTGTGTGTGTGTGTGTGTGTGTGTGTGTGTGTGTGTGTGTGTGTTTGTGTGTGTGTGTGTGTGTGTGTGTGTGTGTGTGTGTGTGTGTGTGTGTGTGTGTGTGTGTGTGTGTGTGTGTGTGTGTGTGTGTGTGTGTGTGTGTTTGCTCAGACCCATAATTACACACAGTTCCAAAGGACTTTGTCTTTCTCATCATTGATCTTTTCTTCCTCCATCCGTCATTCCTCTCATTATTTCTTCATATCCTTATTGTTTTGCTGCAGTGTCGACCGTCCTCTCTCCTAAACGTCCCCGGCGGTCCCTGTACCTCCAGGCAGGACTCATTTGTCTCTTTCTTTGCGTTTCTCTCTGTTTACTGTCCCGGTTTTTCCTCTGAGGTCCGTCTCACTGCACCGTCCAGAGTCGGGTTTTGGTGAGGTGAAGCTTCTTTCACATGTGTACGAGAATTAGTTACCCTTTGAAGATTACTGAAAATGAATCGTTGATCAGACCAAAGTAAATGAACATGTGTATTCAGGTTATCTATGGATGAATGAAGATGCTAGAACTTCCTGTTTCTGAGTTAAAGGGGCATTATTTGGCAGGAAGTAAAGACCAGGAGACAAGCTAATTTCTCTGTAAGCCACATTTCTGATGCAACATCTGATCTGAATGAGATATTTCCAGAGTGAGGATGAGCCAAACAAACATATAAGACATGTTCAGTTGTTGAGCTAGCACCAGCTTCAGACACCCGAACTCCACCGGTATTAACGGCATTTGTGTTTGCTGCCCCCTACACTCTGGATTTGAAACAGGCCCTGTCTCTCATTCACTTCAAGTCCCTCCTAAAACCTATTTCTATGACTTGGAATTTGGCCATTGGCTGTTTTTCTACTCTTTCTTTTCTAGTTGTTTGTTTCTATTTATATTGTCAGATCTCACACCGTGTTTTAATTGTGCTTTTTAAATAAACTTGGTGCGTTATGGTGTGTTGTGGTGAGTTATGGTGAGTTATGGTGAGTTATGGTGTGTTATGGTACAGTGTGTTATGGTGTGTTATGGTATGTGTAGCGATTAAATTTATATATTATTTAATTAACCATAAAATGTGAGATTCCATATGAAATATGAAATCAATCTTATAGACCTGTAGATAACGTAAACCAGAAAATTGGAACTTTTTATTGCAGGGATTATTTAACCACTTTGTATTAACTCAGAGACAAAATAGAGTCACATTTTTAAAAGTTTAAAGATTTATTACTAAACAAATTAAAACTAGACTAACTTTAAACACTAAATGTATGGTGTAACTAAGGTGAAGTGAGACGGAGAATGGTGTAATGTGAAATGTTGTTCAGAACCAGCAAATCCAAAGAAACGATTAGTTCTGATGAGAGTGAAGGTGATGTTTCGCGCCAAGCTTTGATTTGGAGATTCATAACACACATTGAGACGCCATTCTGTCTGCCTACGTACCCTTTCGGAAGTCCCTGTCTAGATCAGGAATGTCGAGATCCAGCTTGACCCTCTCTGGAACCGAAGCCGGTAGGAAAAGCAGCGGTTGCCAACTCAAACCAGTCTTGAGATACTTCCGGGTCACAACAGTTTATTGGCATCTAACAAGACCCAAAACGGGGTCGTGATGGTTCAGCTTTTATTCTGAAAGGAACTGTTGCTTGGTTGGTAAAGTACAACAGATTTTATCCAGCTTGTCGTTGGTTCTTTTGGCTGAAGAGGAAAGTTACGGATTGGCCACTCCGACAACTTCTCTAGAATGCTTTGAACTGGCGTTAAAGATGACGTGGGCATAGTTTTATAATTTGGATGTTTTGATTTACGGTCGAATTAAAAGAGGACAGATTTACAAAGCACCACCAAAACCACGTCTCCATCAGATCTGGAAGATTCTGATTGGATCAGTAAAAGCAAAGTGTCATGTCACCTTACGTGTAATCAGTCTGTAGTGGAAACATTTTAAGTTATATTACTTATTATATTCTGTAGGATGATAATATCAAGTAATTTATATTTTCATTTCACAAATTGGTTCACATTTTTTTATTGACTAACACTTTGTTTGATTAGCTTATTAAAAATAGAGTTCTTTGATTTATTAAAAAGAAAGAGTCTTTTGTCATCATTCTTCTCTTGAGCTGGAAAATAAGAAACAGTTTAGAAGCAAATGCATGAGACCTTGAGCAATATCTCATGCAGATTAGTTCTTGTTGAGGAAAGGGGGGAAACGCCTTTTAGGTGGAAAACAGTCATTTCATTCTGTTACATATAGTATGTTGTGTTATGATGTGTTATGGTATGGTACGATGTGTTATGGTGTGGTGTGTTATAGTATGGTATGGTGTGTTATGGTACGGTGTGTTATGGTACAGTGTGTTATGGCACGGTGTGTTATGGTGTGGTGTGTTATGGTATGGTATGGTGTGTTATGGTGTTATATGGTGTGTTATGGTATGGTGTGTTATGGTGTGGTGTGTTATGGTATGGTATGGTGTGTTATGGTATGGTGTGTTATTGTATGGTACTGTGTGTTATGGTGTGGTGTGTTATGGTATGGTACGGTATGGTGTGGTGTGTTATGGTATGTTACTGTGGGTTATGGTGTGGTGTGTTACGGTATGGTACGGTGTGTTATGGTGTGGTGTGTTATGGTAAGTTATGATGTGTTGTGTTATGGTGTGATGTGTTATGGTGTGTTATAGTGTGTTGTGGTGTGTAATGATGTGTTGTGGTGTGTCATGGTGTGTTATTGTGTGTTGTGTTATGGTGGGTTATGGTGTGGTGTGTTATGGTGTGTTATGGTGTCTTGTGGTGTGGTGTGGTGTGTTATCGTGTGTTATGGTATGTTATGTGTGTTATGATGTGTTATGGTGTGTCATGGTATGGTGTGGTGTGTTATGGTATGGTATGGTGTGTTATGGTGTGGTGTGTTGTGGTGTGTTATGGTGTGTTATTGTGTGTTGTGTTGTGTTATGGTGTTTTATGGTGTGGTATGTTATGGTGTGTTATGGTGTCTCGTGGTGTGGTGTGTTATGGTATGGTATGGTGTGTTATGGTATGACACGGTATGTTATGGTGTGGTGTGTTATGGTTTGTTATGGTGTGTTGTGGTGTGTTACAGTGTGATGTGTTATGGTGTGTTATGTTGTGTTGTGTTATGGTGTGTTGTGGTGTGGTGTGTTATTATGTGTTGTTTTATGGTGTGTTATTGTGTGATATGGTGTAGTGTGTTATGATGTCTTATGGTGTGGTATGGTGCGGTGTGTTATGTTGTGGAGTGTTGTGGTGTGTTGTGTAATGGTGTGGTGTGTTATGGTGTGTTGTGGTGTTTTGTGGTGTGTTGTGGTGTGTTATGGTGTGTTGTGGTGTGTCACAGTGTGTTATGGTGTGTTGTGGTGTGGTGTGGTATGGTGTGTTATGGTGTGTTGTGGTGTGTTATGGTGTGTTGTGGTGTGGTGTGTTATGCTGTGGTGTGTTATGCTGTGTTGTGGTGTGGTGTGTTATGCTGTGTTATGGTGTGATGTGGTGTGGTGTGTTATGGTGTGTGATGGGATGGTTGGTTGATGTTCTAACTAGAAATCCATTGACTTTGCTGGCAAAACGCAAAAGGGCTTGTGAAACCTCATCGACCTGATTGTGTCACAGGTGCTTTATTTGGGCTTTGGAGGTTGTTCATGTTTTTTGTATCTGGTGTTTTCTATCTCACACACTTTATTTCCATCTATTTTCTCTTTCCGATTTCTCAATCTTCAGGATTTCAGGCCGACTGACCAGGAAGCAGAAAGCCACCTTTCATGTCAACTAAAGGATTTCTGCATCAAAACAAATGAAAACAAAATACAGTTTTCACAGTTTCATTTATGAAAGAAACAAACTGCTCTAAATCAACCTAGGCCTGTCAGCTCCAGGACCAGGACCACCATGAATTCTGCTCTCCAGAACATCCTGAAGGAGAACGTCTCCTTAATCACCATTATCCGGTCTGGTGCAGGAAAGCTCTCCAATGTGCCTGAATTCAGACGCTCCTGTAGAAAAGAGCTGGGCAGAAGTCCTCCACAGGGATGAGAGACTCTTCAGGGGGTATCAGAGTCACTGAGACTGCTGATGCCTCCCAGGGTGCTAGTTAGCAATGTACAGTTAGGTTTAGGGGTTAGGGCGAAGGTGGAAATAGACTCTGGCCTATGTTGATCTGCTGCAGCGTGGACCACCACAGCAGTTCCATCTCTACTGGATTCTTCCAGTTTCGCCTGAGGAGAAACTGTTTCACCTACGGGAGACCAAACACCTACAGGCGTCCTGAATCAGTCATTAGGCGTTAAAATTAATGATTTCATTTTAATCTCCTTTCCTCTCTATGTTCTGGAGTTTCTCTGCTTCCTCCTGCAGGAGTGACAGTGAAACACAGCTATATTAAGCTCTGTTCTGGAGAACTGACTTAGATTATTGTTCCCTGCCTGATAACAGCTGTCATCTGTGCGGACACAGCAGAGCTAAATCCTTACATGGCTGTCACTTTCACTGTTAACTTACAATGCGAGTCAGAAGAGACTGTGAAAGGGAAGGAGAGCAGGATTACAGATTAAACTCAGTTCTACAGACAAATCATAAACTCAGTTCATTCTGCATGAAGTCAAACAGCCCTGTTTAGATCAACTGAAGAAACTATCAGTAATCCAATGGATTGGTTGTAAACTAATAAAACATTCTAATCCAAGAACGTTTTCAGATGAAACAAATAAAATAGTCTTGATTAGAAGAAGTTTTATTTTGAAGGACATATTCCAAAATTATTAAAAACAAAGTCCACGTGGTTGATTGGATTTAGGTGTTTTATTAGAGATTTAGATGGCATCAGCGACAGGCTCAGCGTGTCACAGCTGCTCCTCCTCATCGAAAGGAGACAACTGAGGAGGTTTAGAGGTCTCACCATGGCGCCTCCTGTTAGTGGATGTTTTCCAGGCAGTGTTTCAGACCTAGAACTAAGTGGAAGGATTATTCCTCCTCTCTAGTCATCAAACTCTTTAGGATTCCCAGGAGGAGCTAAGGAGTGAGTGACGGAGGAGGGAGGTCTGAGCCTCGCTCTTGAATTTGTTACTGGGACAATATGACCTGAGAGAAGGACAACAATATAGATGGATTGTTGTTAATTGTTGTACTGTGGAGTCCTCTAGGGTCCACTAAGGTCCTCTAAAGTCCACTTAGGTCCTCTAGCGTCTACTAAAGTCCACTAGAGTCCACTAAGGTCCACTAAAGTCCACTAAGGTTCTCTAGAGTCTGCTAAGGCCCTCTAGAGTTTACTAAAGTCCACAAGAGTCCACTAAAGTCCTCTAGAGTTTACTAAAGTCCACTAGAGCCATCTAAGGTCCTCTAGAGTCCACTAAGGTCCTTTTGAGTCTACTAGAGTCCACTAAGGTCCTCTAGAGTTTACTAAAGTCCACAAGAGTCCACTAAGGTCCACAAAAATAAACAATAATGAACAAGAGTCTACTTCTAGACCTGCAGAAAGAGAGAAAAAAATGGGACACAACAGCAATACAACAAGATCAAGCTATCACTGCGTCAACTTGAAGAAATATATAACTGACATAGTTCAACTGAAAAACCACACGATAATAAATCACAGTGAATTAAGTGCCCACCATAGCCTTAAGACATGTGTTGAACGTGCCCAAGTCCATTCTTATGAGAGCACCATGTGAGCACCTATGTGTGTACATGCACTTGTTTATGAAAGGTTTCTCTATAGAAGCGTCCAATAGAGAGTGTGAGGGGCCACAGATCTGCCCCCTAAAGATGTGCAGGAGACAGGGGGAGTGCCAAGTCCCAGAGATCCAGGAGCTGCCTCAGAGCACAGGAACCCCAATGAGACTGCGACCAGAAAAGCCCTTACCCCCTCAAGAGGCGCAGAGGATCGCCATGGGGGGCCACAACCAGTAGCCGGCAGAGTCCCGGGAGATATCGGCGGCAAACCCACAGGCCCGCCCGTAGCCTCCCACCCCCTAGCCGGCCGAGCCTGGGACCCAATGACCCGGGACCCAGGGGCGACCACCCCCGCCGGGGACCCAGCAGAGCCCAGGGACCCAGACCCCACCAGGAAGCCACCGGGATTGGTCAGGAAGATGCCAAAAATCTTAAACTCCCTGACCCGGGAGCTACGACCCAGGCAGACCAAGGCACCTCACTCCACACCAGGTGTGGCAGGGACAGGTGAGATGAAGATCTATTTCATCAAAAGAAGTCCCAAGAGAAGGGAGGAGTCAAAGGCCCCACCTGACATATACAGTCATACACAAACACAGTCACACACTCCCTCCCTCATGCTCACACATACACATACAACCAAAGACGTACAAAAATGCACGCTGGACACCCACTCATGATCCCCATACACACCCTATTCACTCTGGTCCTGGTACTGCTGCGCATGGGGTACAACCATTGCCGGTTCCCAGAGTTCGACCCTTTCTGCTGGGGTGCTGATGAGCAGGCTCCCCGGCCCAACGCTGAGCACATCAACCCACCACCCCAGACCCCAACTGGATGGCCGGATCTCCCTCCTAGCCTCCAGCCCCAGGAAGCCAAGCAACAACAAAGGTGTGCTAAGACCCCCCTAGTCTCGCTCCGCCTGCTCCAATATGGTGTTAGTGAGTGTTGATGAGGTGTATTCCATGGCTGTGGTGAGCGGGCAGTGCGGGCATCGTCTGGCCTATGTCAGCTGATGCCAACACACCACCCCACTTGCACCCACAGCCCTCAGTGTCTAAGTGCAGTTTAAAATTAGAAGTGGGCACCGGCACTTGGGATGAGGCTGAAAGATCCCCTTGCCAAATGCCGTTGAATGTGCTCACTCCCAAGGCTCTAAGTATGTGTTTGCGTGGAATGTCGTTGGTGGAAGTGTTTAAGGTGCAAATAAAATTGGGGGGCAGTTGCCACAGGAATGCAGAAATGGGGTTAGGGTTAGGGTTAGTGTTTGTGTTTTAATGGCTTTTAAATGGGTTTTAGTTCTTTAAGCTTAAGAGCTTTTAGAGGTTTTTAACAGAGGGACCAGAGTGTTGGTTTCCTCTTGGCTCCCAAACTTGTGTGTAAGTCAGTGGACTTTGATTGTGAAGGTTTGGGAGCATTCGGATGTCTGTTTTAAACGTAAGCCCTTGGCCATTTTAACACTGTGTTTTAAGTACTTTTAGATTTGGAGCTTTTTGTCATTTTAAAATCCTTTTATTAAAATCAATGTTTACAATTTCCACACCCAAAACACATGCCTCTGTGTTACTCCCCGCCCTTCTCCTTATCCACCAATAGGGGACGTAACATTACACTTTAATCCTTTAATACCTGTTGTTTGCCTAATTGCTGCCGCTAGTGGTTTGATAAAGATAGCAAACGGTGAGGGAGAGAGTGGGCATCCCTGCCTGGTCCCCCTCTGAAGACAGAAACTAGCTGATATTTGGTCATTTGTCCTGACACGTGCATTTGGTTAATTGTATAATGTTTGTAGCCAGTTTATGAAGAAGTTCCCAAAACCAAATGTATGTAAAGTTGCAAATAAGAACTTCCAGTTAACTCTATCAAAAGCCTTTTCTGCATCTAGAGATAATATACTAGTTTCTATGTTTCTACTGTAAGAGAAATCTATCAAATTGAGTAATCTACATGAGTTAGTGGATGACTGTCTACCCTTGATGAAACCAGTTTGGTCAGGGTGTTTTATGAAAGGGGTTACCTTCTCTAATCTTTTTGCCAGGGCTTTACAAATTATTTTGAGATCAATATTAATAAGAGAAATTGGGCGATAGCAGGGTCTTTGCCTGGTTTTAACAAGAGACTAATATTGGCTGAATTCATGTTTGGCTGTAATCTGCCGCTCTCTTTGATTTCCCTCACCATTCTGAAAAATGTTGGAGCCAGAATGATCCAGAATTCTTTGTAGAACTCTACTGGGAACCCGTCTGGACCTGGAGCTTTCCTATTAGTCATGAATTTAAGGGCTTCCTGGAGCTCAGCTGATGTTAGTGGTGAGTCCAGGACTGTAACTTGGCTGTCTGATAATTTAGGAAGTGTTATCCTATCAAGGAACTCATTGATCTCGTTATCTGATGGGTTCATCTGTGGTGAGTACAAAGTTTGGTAAAAGTCTCTGAAAGTGTTGTTTATTCTTTCAGGGTCATAAACCATATTCCCGGTTGAGTCTTTAACTGCAGATAAGGTAGTTTTCTCTTTATTTATTTTTAATTGGCTAGCTAAAAATTTACCTGATTTATTACTATGTTCAAAGTTTTCTATTCGTAGTCTTTGTGCTAAAAATTGTCTTTTTGTCAATAATTCCATGAAGTTCTAATTTAGCTTCACGTAATTTGCTCAGTAAATCTTCTGTGGATGCCTCTAAAGACTTAATGATTTCTTCTAACTCCTGAATACGTTTGTTTTCTGTTTTTTTCTTATGTGATGAGAAAGAGATTATTTTACCTCTCATCACTGCCTTTCCTGCCTCCCAGAGAACAGTTGCTGATGTTCCAGGCAGGTCATTATGTTCTAAATATAAAGCCCACTCCTTTTTAAAAAAATCTATAAAACCTTTGTCTTTAAGCAGTGATGTATTAAACCTCCAGTTTTTGCTTGGTGGGATTGTCTTCTTGTTTGCCAGAATTAAAGAGACCGGAGCATGGTCGCTGACAACTATGGGGTGTATCTCAGTGTCTGAAATGTCAGCCAACAATGAGCTGCTGACTAGAAAATAATCCAAACGTGAATGAGAGTGATGGACGTGTGAGAAAATGTATACTCTCTACGGTTAGGATGAAGAGATTGCCATGCATCACAAAGCCCATAATAACTCATGTACTGTTTAACTATATTAGTGGATTGCCAATTGCTGAGTCCCAGCTGTACTGAGCCATTCTGTTAAAGAGTTCATCCAAAAATTAAAATTGCCTCCAAGTATAGGTGGACAGTCCAAGTGTTCTGAGAGTACAGAGAAACAATTCTGAAAAAATGAAGGGTCATCAATATTTGGACAGTATATGCTGACAGGCACATAAGCTTTGGTTCTGTACAGATATTTTTAACATTATAAATCTACCCTCTGGATCAGAGACTGTGTCCAATACTATGAAATTGATGTTTTTGTGTACTAAAACAGCTGCACCTCTTTGCCTAGAGTTATAGCTGGCAGAGAACATGCTGGGAAACTCAAGTGTTTTAAGTTCATCTGCAGATTTGGCAGATCTATGAGTCTCTTGTAATAATATTACATCTGCTTGCACTCTCTTTAGCTGATCAAAAATCTTTAATCTTTTCTCTCTGGAGCCAGCTCCATGTACGTTACATGAGACAAACCTTAGTGCTCCCAAAGATGTGTGTGTGAGTGGCTAGAATATGATGCCTTCATGTGAATACAATGGAATAAGTAACTAAATGTATAAAATAGTATGTTAATAAATAACAGAAAAGTTAATAATAATAATAATAATAATAATAATAATAATAATAATAAAGATCCAACAGTGTTTGTGGTTGTATTATTTGACGCAGAAATTATGATATTGTGCTGTGGATTTTATATATATATATATATATATATATATATATATATATATATATATATATATATATATATATATATATATATATATATATATGTGTGTGTGTGTGTGTGTGTGTGTGTGTGTGTGTGTGTGTGTGTGTGTGTGTGTGTGTGTGTGCTAGCGTGCCGAGTCTGATGCAGTGTTGGAAAGTTGTGTGGTTGTGCCATACAGATGTAAAGGTACAGATGCAGATAAAGGTAGGAAAGGGAAGAATTATACAGGTTAAAGAAGAAGAAAGAAATAAAAGAAAAGGTGATAGGGGTGTGAGGTGGTGATGAACAGGTGATATCATCTAGAATACGGATTTAGCAGCTTTTTAATCCTGACGTGCTCAAACCCAGTGAATCCTGATAAGAATAATAAATGTCTGACCTGATGTTGGGCTGATAGTCTGTCACTCCTTGCTCCTTGTAAAGTTTATTGTCCACATGAAGCTTATCCACCGAGTTGACAGTCCTCTTCCCATCCTGGATAATTTTTTTGCGCAGCACCATCACATCTCCTACGAATCTCTCAGAACTTCGGAGCTTCTTAGGGGTGTGCAACTACTCGTGCCAGTTCGTAGAACATTGTGCTGAGATAGTGAGACCTCTGACTAATCTACTGAAGAAGGATGTGCCTTTCGAGTGGACTGAGGAGCAGCAACAGGCCATGAATGACCTGAAGGCCGCGTTATGTTCAGCTCCGTGCTTGGCGCTCCCCAATTGCGACAAGGAGTTCCACCTTGAGGTCGGTTTCTCAGCTCACTGTTTGAGTGCTGGTCTCCACCAAGTATATGACTGCGACAGGCGTGTCGTAGCCTATTATAGTAAGCTCTTGTCCGGTCCTGAGTTTAAGTACTCTGGCTGTGAAAAAGCTTTGCTTTCCATCATGTGGGTGGTGCAAAACTTTTCTAGCTACATCGGTGGACAGAAAATCATCATTGAGACTCAGCACCAGGCAGTGACCTTCCTTAACAGTCAGCGCATCAGAGATGGTGTGGTGACCAATGAGCGAATCGCGTCATGGCTGCTGGCTCTTCAAAGCTTCGACATCGAAGTACGCTACGCCCCGAACCAACGTAGCCCTCTTGGCATGGGTTTGGCTGAGTGCCAACACTGCTTGGACGAAGCTGTCGCGTCAGTCCTGCCAGCTAGCCCCCCTCAGACTCTTCAAAACCCCAACCACCACTACTTCGATCAGTCTCTCTGTGTGGACTTGCCGACCGTGTACGTCGATGGCAGTTCTTTTCGACATGGTGCTACGCCTAGAGCAGGCGTAGGTGTCGTCTGGTTGAAGCTGACCAGAAGGACTCCCGATGTTACTGGTTGGGTTCTAAGACCTCACAGTTTTCAGAAGTGGCTGGGATCTTGATTGTACTACAACATGCTAGAGACCGTGGCATCTGTGAGCTAGTGAATTGCACTGACTCGGACTACGTGCATCTCAGTTTCATCTGTCATCTACCTTCTTGGAAGAGTAATGGGTTCCAAACCTCTAATTGGAAGCCCGTTAAACATCAGGACCTCTTCATGGCGTGTGACACCCTTGTGACGGCACATGACATGCACGTTTATTGGCGTAAAGTCAAAGGACATTCTCGTGCACCCGGAACAGATAAGGATCTGAACGGCCTTGCAGACTCTCTTGCCAAACAAGGCCGATGTGATACTCCATGGGCCTTCAACCCCTTGTGGCTTCCTGAGGATATGTCTTCTCGGTCTGACCCACCCCGTGTGTTTGTCGTGACTCGAGCTCAGGCCGCTGACGCGTCCACCTCCAAACCATCCGAGGGTGTGGTGTCTGTTCAACCTGTCTTTTCTGGTAACGATCTTGTCAGTCTTCAGTCCCAGGACCCTGCTATAAGCAGGATGATCCTGTACCTTTCTGATCCTACAACTCATCTGCCTTCTTCCACCGAGCTTGACTCCGTTCCTGAGCTCCGTGCTCTCTTTCGTGTTCGGGTCATGCAGAGAATGGTTGAAGGGTTGCTGATGCATGCCGCCAAGCCTCCTTTGCCGCCTGTCCTCGTTGCGCCACAGCCACTAAAGGGGTACATGATCGCAAGCTCATGACTCTCCCTCCGCCGGACACAAAGGTGTCAAGGCCATGTTCGGTGCCCTGAGCCAGGTTGCTTACTGGCCGGGGATGCGTCGCAATGTCGCAGGCCATGTCCAGCATTGCTTGGTTTGTTGTCAGTTTCAGCCATCCAACCCCACACACAGAGCTCCCCTACAGAAAAAGGGACCGTCCACACAGTGGTCGGACTTGCAATTCGATTGGGTGGGGCCTCTGACCAGGTCCAGCAGGGGTAATAAATACATCTTGACGGTGACCTGTGCATTCACCAAGTGGGTTGAATGTCTACCAGCAACTAATGACACGGTGAAAACAGCAGCTATTCTCTTGATGAATCACGTCTTTGCCCGGTTCGGTCTGCCCACTTGGGTTGACTCGGACAGGGGTACTCACTTCACCTCTGAAATGATGGAACATCTTTGGAAACTGTTGGGTGTGAAGGCTAAGTTCCACATTAGCCATCGCCCCCAGTCTTCTAGCCAGGTCGAAAGGATGAACCGAACGGTTATCGGCAAGTTGAAGAAGTATGTGTCCTCTAACCACCTAGACTGGGATGTGAAGCTTCCATTGGTCCTTATGGCCACACGGGCTACCCCTCACGAGGCTACTGGTGTCTCCCTGTTTGAAATGATGACAGGTAGACAAATGACCGTACCACTTCACATGCTGTACCAACCTGTTCAGTCCGAGGCGGATCTGGCTTACACGAGCGAACAATATTTGCAGGACCTAAAAAACCATCTGCCTGCAGCGTTCTCGTTTGCACAGACAAATCTGGAGAAATCGGCTGAAGGCAGGAAGGCTTATTATGATAAGAAGGCCTCACATTCTGACTTCAACGTAGGTGATGAGGCCTGGTTCTATATTTTCACTCCTAAAACTGGTAACAACAAGAACACCTCTGGGAAGCTGGCTAAGAAACTTTTGTCCAAATGGTCAGGCACATACCTGATAACAGATAAGCTCTCTCCAGTCGTGTATCAGATCAAGATTACCCAAACAAACAAGGAGCCCGTCTACAAATGGGTCCACAGGGACCAAATCAAACTGCACAAGGGTTCCACTAATTTGGTCAATGCTACCACCAACAACTTACGACTTCGAAGGGGGGGTGATTTCGCACCTCGTCGGTTCCATGGCTCTCTATCTTGAGTTACACAAGTTTGTATGTTTGTGTGTGCATGGTTGTCTTTCCTGTTTATACATGACGTGCAGACTTGGGTGATAGGAGATGAATATGCTGTGGGTTCCTGAAGTCGGGTAATCAGGTAGTTAACAGTGGATGGGTTTAGTCCACATATTATTGTTATCCAAATTTTTTTTGATTATTTTCACTAATCATGATTCCTTATGGGTACATTCACAGTTAGGGATTACTAACTTCACAGATTTACATTTTTAGTATTTTGACACTTACATAACTATCTTTTTATAGTACTTTTGCTAGGGTGATTAAGTTTGAGAACTTTATGATTGACTTAGTTAATTTACCTTAAAGGGGTACAACCAAATTTTGCCCTTCATCCTCACAAGGAGTGTATTTGGTGCAGTGATTTATCTCATACCAGATAGAGTTTGATTAATTTTATGCTTTCGGCACCACCTTTTTGCAGTACACCTAGTGGTAGTGCACCCATTTCCTCACTTAAAGGTTAATTCACGTAAAACCTACACATAGTACAGAGGTACTCACAGTGTTAGGTTTCTTTTTATTTGTTGATTTGCATGAGACACCATTATGTTGTGTCTACATTGAAGTGCCCTGTGCTGTGCTCTTTCTCCTTTCCTGAGTTTCGCTGATGAGCCTTGCTTCCCTGGGGGTGGACCTATGGCTCGTCGTTGGATTCCGCTCCTCCTGATGGGTGTTCTGGCTCGTAGGACCTGGACGACCATTTGTTCCGCCATGGCTGCTGGGGTACTTCGCTCACTGGGACCTGACCTGCCTGCTGCACTCGGCGCCAATCCAGGATTTCCTTAGGGAACTGGTCATTTATGTTGAAGTCTTTTCCTTTGAGCTCTCTTCCGTGACTTTTAACAAGATCCTTCTACTTAAAATGTTCAAATTTAGCCACGATGGGACGAGGTCTTCTGCTGTCCACTCGTCTAGCTCCAAGGCGATGTACCCGAAGAAAGGTGATGTTTTTTACCGTTTCTTCGGGTATTTTCGTTTGGGTCTGGAGAAAGTTTTTTTTAATCGTTTGCTCGCAGTTCTTCGCCCCTCTCGTCTGCTACGGCAGGCCTGCGAACACCAAATTATCCCTCATGCTACGGGCCTGAACTTCCAAAACCGTCTCCTTCAGAATCTTGTTGTCCTGGGTGATCCGTGTCATTCCCTCTTCCAGGGAAGAAATGGACTACCACAGAGACGCGTTCTCAGCAGTGAGCCGCTCAACCTGCTCTTGGCTAAACTCCAAAGATGTTCGGAGATTCTGAAACTCCTGGTGTAGAACTTCTAGCAGATTAAGTCGCCCCTCAAATCCCAGAAGCCGTTTATCTATAGAATCTAATAATTCTAATATGTCCTTACCAGGAGATGAGGCCTCAGGCGAGTCCTGAGGACGGCTCCTCTTGGTCCCAGGTGTTTCGGTCTCAGCTGCTGATTTCTTTGGACCCATAACGAAAAACTCAGAAACTTTGTCAATATAATTTAGTAAACTTTCTAAATTTTCTCCACTTACCTCCAGGTTGAGTGAGTTATACTTACCAGATTATTTTTTGCGTTGTCAGTAAATAAATTAGGCGAAAATGCGTCTTATTTGTTTGTGGATGTTTGTTAATGAGCTGCCATCAGCTTCAAGCGCTGTCGTGTATTCGGTGATCGACCGTCAGCGCATGCTCAGCTCCTCCTGCATCCTTTAGAGTTTACTAAAGTCCGCTAGAGTCCACTAAGGTCCTCTAGAGTCCACTAGGGTCCACTAAGGTCCACTAGAGTCCACTTGAGTCCAGCCCTGGCTCTTTGTAGTTTGGGATTTTATGTGGCAAATCTAATCGACTTCGACCGATCTCGTCTGACCAGAAGAAAACCAGCAGAAACCTTTTTCTCTTCTAGATGGAAACGACATAAAACCAGGAACCACACTATGAATATTTGAAATTGTTTGCAGTGTTGACAACATCTAGACAGAAGGAGAAATGTCAGATTGCTAAATCTAAGAGACACGTTTTTTCCAAGAGCACAAATATATTTTGGGCTTCATGTTGAGACGAGTTTGTGAACTGACAGCTGTCGGGGTAGCTTCACCAAACATCGATGGGTTGGATGGGGCTGACATTTATATGTTTGTAAAAAATGTTTTACTAAGACTTCAGCATGCCAGAATTCTGTATAAAAACAGCAAATCTGAATCAGAAGCTTCTGTCAACAAGGTTTCACAATAAACCAGGAAAAGTGCTTTAATGTGATGGACATGAAACAGATTTACTACACAGTGAAATCACTTCAGCCACCAGGATGGAGCTCAGAACGTCTGTCTATCAGAGCACCACAGGAGGGACTTGAGCCCACAATCCCTGGCTCAGGATGCCAGTGCCTCGTCCGTAGGCCACTGAGGCGGTGCTCTAGGAAGTCATTTAGCTGTTTATCACTAGTCAAAATAACTAGATGGTCCTTGTTGGTTCAGCCTATCCAGTCTACCCCTCATGTCCAGAGTTCATAGAGAACGAGTAAGATAGAGAACTCAACTCTTCTGAAGGGAATAAACAAAGGAAGTGGACAAGGTCAAGATTAAAAGAAAAAACATAATGTTTGAGAAACTTTGTGATTCTACTCTCTGGAGAGCCTGAACCACATAACTCAGCTCCATCATGAGGATGAAGCAGCTTCTGTCTGAAGGTCCTGCTAGGATGTTTGGAGAAGATACTCCTGAGATCTTCAGATGCTCCACCATCTCCTGGGGTTTCTGTTGGTTTGTTTCTGCTCTTTGTGTTTGGAGCTCTGTTCTTCCTACCATCCCTGTTGGTGATGCACCTTCTGTTCCTGATCTGAGTTGCTTTTCAGCACACTTGTGGGCCATTCCCATCTGTACAGGGTCGGCCCGGGCCGGGTAGTGTAGGTTGTTTACATATCTGGGTGGCCTGGTATTTTTCCGGGCCAACCAAGGCTCATTCTCAGCCCTCTTCTCGAGGGGGTCTGCTTCAGGCCGACCAGGGCCAACACACCCACTGCTGACAGCAAATTCACACCTTCCATTAGAGCAAGCCTCTGATTGGTGGGTAGAATCAGCCCACATGGTCTTAAGGCAAGGATGTGTGGAATCAACCGGGCCAGGCTGGGGCCGACTGGGGATATCCGTCCTGGGCCGACCCGGTACAGATGGGAATGGCCCAATAGACTTTGCTTGGGTTCCTTGCCCTGCAGCATTTTCTGTATTTTTTCTAGTTTAGAGTCAACCTCCCACCACAAACTCGGACCACTTTCAGAATAATCTGTCAGAGAAATGTCTGCTTTTCTCTTTCCTCCAACACTCTGGTCGGGGTCTGAGCTCAGTGAGAAGAATAAACATCGTCAGCACATTCGGCCTTAAAGCATCCAGATGTGGATTTAGGATTAGCACCTTCATCCAGCACCTGCACATAGCTTCCCTTCCCCTACTCTGATGCCCTCTTTGACTTTTATTGTGAAAAAAAGCCAACAAACCAAATCAGAAGACAAACATTTGTCTTTATTAGCCACTCCAACAGATTTCCATTTTAGGGAAAATGTTAAAATAATTTGTGGGATTTTCTTTTGGAGGGATTTGTCCTTTCTCCCTGCTCTGAAGAGGATTTTCAGTTTGACATTTTTACGTTTCTCCAGAAACTTTAACATGAAGTGAACTTTCTGCCTCTCATCTCAGAGGAGCTGCAGCTGAAACTTTACCGCCTACCTACCTGAAACTTTTCCATGCCTGTCGTTCTGTAAGAGTGAGAAGGCGAGGATGAAATCCAGCAGCTGGAGGACATTTGGAAGCTCCTCTGTCCACTCATCCCTTTCTTCTCTTTTTTGAATTTCACTTACTTGTCCTGCTTTTCTGCTCTGCCTTTGCTTCGTAGTTTGCAGACCTCAGGTTTTCTCCATCTCCCTGCAGCAAGCTTTAATAAGACATGATGATGCAGACATATT